>NC_056743.1:1383526411-1383641411 GCF_019279795.1 Protopterus annectens
TGTAGTAACAGTCAATGCCAAATGATCGACAGATACCCTGCAGAGACAGCATACTACCTGTAGGTGTACAACACAAAAGTCAGCACTGCAGTACAAACTACCTGGACTCGATCCACGTATTCAATACAGACGGGCATACTGGGCATGCCCACACACTTAGAGAAATGAAGGCAATGTCAGTCAACAACATACTGAAAGGTCATACTGGGCATGCTCACACACTTAAACACATGAAGGCCATGTCTGCAAACACCAGTGGACCAGACATATCTGGCAGCCGCAGATGTTAGCACAGACACTCCTCAGTATGCACCACTCATGCTTTGCAGACACAGTGGATAGGAATACAGGCATATATGTAAGGACAACACACTATAATAAGCCAAAGGTAGACATACATAGATGTGTGGAAGAGGGTGACTGTGACAAGGAGCCATCCAGGCCTGTCCTGCCCAGCACACAGCCAAAGGGCCACAACCACACGAGGGTCAGATGTCACTCACTGCGTATAATAGCCACCGGTATCTGTCAGCATTACAGAGTATGTGGTGCACGTGCCAGCGGTGCAACATGACTGTACAAGGAACTAGTCATCTAGCAGCTGTATACACATACCTGGGAAATATGACCCAGGCTGTGCCCGCATGCGGTATGTCAACCGCTAGATGAATGGGTTATGGCCCAAGCACACACACTGCCCTCCCCATAGCCCCACTATAAAAAGCATGCTGAGGTCATCCACTGTGAAATACACCTTTGGGAGACTCATAGCCCAGTAAGCTCTATGGCATGTCCCATGACTGCGTACTGCTGTAGTGTGATAAACTAGTTAGGTAGGAGTTCAATTCCCAGACATGATAATTGTGTGTGTGTGTCTGTCTGTGTAGAGAGCAATGCTTTTTAGGGTGGTCACACTCCCTACAATTGAAATGTTCTCCTTTGGTAAGGCTGCTGATGTTATTCACCTAGAAATAAACCTCTGGGAAGGTTACAGCCTAATAATCTCTGTGGCGCGTCCCATAACTGTGTACTGCTGTAGTGTAAAAACTAGCTAAGTAGAAGTTCCATTCCTTGCCATGGCAACTGTGTTTGTGTCTGTCTGTGTAGAGAGCAATGCTTTTTAGGGTAGTCACACTCCCTACAATTGAAATGCTCTACTTTGGTAAGGCCACTGATGTCATCCACCTAGAAATACATCTCTGGGAAGAATGCATCCAAGTAATCATTGTAGCACATGCCATAATTGTACACTGCTGTAGTGTGATAAAATAGGTAGGAGTTTTAACCCTTGCCTTGGCAACTGTGTGTGTGTCTCTGTCTATATAGAGGGCAATGCTTTTTAGGGTAGTCACATCTCCTACAATTTAAATTCTCTACGTTGGTAAGGCTGCTGATGTTATCCACCTAGAAATACACCTCTGGGGAGGTTTTAGCCCATTAATCTCTGTAGTGTGTCCTATAACTGTGTACTGCTGTCATACAATAAATTGATTAGGTAGATATTCTAGTCCCAGACTTAGAAAGTGTGTTTGTGTGTGTGGATCTGTCTGACCCTGTCTATGTATAGAGCAATGCTTTTTAGGGTATTCACACTCCATACAATTCATATGCTCTACTATGGCAAGGCTGTTGCTATCATCCACCTAGAAATACATCTCTCTGAAGAATGGAGCACATTGATCTCCGTAGTGCGTGCCATAACTGCGTACTGCTGTAGTGTGATGTAGACCTTAGTTAGGGGTTCTATATCCACACATGTTGGTTGTGGATGTTTTGTCTGTGTTTCAATGTCTGTGTAGGGAGCAATGCATTTTAGGCTAGTCACACTCAGTACATTTCAAATGCCCTACTTTGGCAATACTGCTGATGTCATTCATTGTGAAATGCACCTTTGGGGAAAAGTCTGCCAGTAATCCCTTGTGCTGCATCCTATAACAGCTCCATGCTGTCATGTGACATAGACCCCTGTTAGAGGTTCTCTACCCACACATGTTGGTTGCGGATGGTTTGTGTGTGTCACTGTCTGTGCATGGAGCAATGCATTTTAGCCTAGCCACACTCACTACAATTTGAATGTCCTACTTTGGCAATCCTGCTGATGTCATCCAATGTGATATACACCTTTGGGGAATAAGTATTCCAGTAATCTCTGTGGCGTGTACTATAACTGCATAGTGCTGTAGTATGATAAACTAGTTAGATAGGGGTTCTACTGCCAGGTGCGTGTGTGTGTGTGTGTGTGTGTGTGTGTGTGTTTGTTTGTAACTTGTATCCTGTGTGGAGATGAGTGTGTGATACCTGTGCCCAATGTGGAGTGGGTTTTGCAAATTTCTTATATGGTGGCCCTAGTATATATCATAATGTCCACCATACAGGGATAACAGATGTGAAATAGCCGAGAGGCTGGGGTGCAAATCCATAGCCATACATGTGACATCAAGGCCAGACAATCACAGTTAGCAACCCTAATATTACCCAGAGCACACTCGCAACCCATTTGTCATACACACACACACACACACACACACACACACACACACACACACACACACACACACACACACACACGCGCGCTGAAGCAACATCCATTATGTGTGTAGCACACTGCATATTGTCCAGTGATAGTAACTATGGAGTGATTGCAGTGGTGTACAGAGGGCATGGCACCCTGTTCATCTGTCCAATAGGCCCATACATGCAGACAGTGCACCTTCCCCATGTTCCCCACTGGACACCTGCAACACCTGTTGTGCCATCTCATGTGACCCACAAAGGACATACCATGCCTGAAAACATGCCCTATATGAACAGATGCCACTGACACCAGGGAATGCCGTTAGCATGCTATCAATGTAGGTGCAGGGTCAACCTGCTGTCCATTACCAGTTCCTAATTTAGGTGGTCAAGACTGGCACATCTGATGATAATCTGTGCACACAACATGGTCCCGACACCCCAGGTACAGGTCCACATGTCACTGTACATGTATGTGGGAGATGTGCACATCCCAGACACCATCCATGTCATGGACTAAGGAACACATACATGGCAAGCGATGCACAGCATTGGCCACATGCAGTAGTCACCCAGGTGACTGTATGGTGGATACAATTCCCACTTGTGTGGGCAAATACAGAAACCACAGTATTGAGCCACAATGCAGACCATTGTCATGTGGCCTGATGCCAAGGTATACCCATCACCTAGCCTTGTATAGCCATCTGGCACAGTCGACCACCACATACCCATGCAGAAATGCACCCATGTATGTCAGTACTGGCACCCTGTGTGTTTGTGTGTGTGTGTTGTATGATGCGTATGATCACATCCACACTCACTAGAGCCCCCAGTGGCATACTGAAGCATGCTGTCTGATGTCAGACACCTCCCCATACCCTTTGCATAACCTCCGTATGATCCGTGTGGTTCATGTGATACCTGCGCAGTAATGTGTTGTGGCAATCTCACTAGTGATAAACTATATCCCTGGCCCTGCCAAGTGTGTCAATGTGTGTGCATCCCTGTGAGAGTGTGTCTGTGTTGATGCTCGCACCTGTTCATGTGGACAGGCATGTGTACTTTACCTACCGTATAGCTACCATATCCCTGTTGCAGATGTCACTCACCATCACATATATGTTCTGAAAACTCCATAACAGATAACCTATGTGGCGCATCCAGTAACTGCATAGAACTGTGATAGCACTGCATAGTCATCAGGGGTTTGATACCCTGTGCTGGTAGGTGTGTGCCACAAATATACTGACATTTTACTCTTCCACCCCTCCCTGACTTGTCTTTGCCTCTGTCTGCCTCTCTCACTCCCTCACTGGTGGATGTGGAGACCTACACATGTTTTGTTTAGGCAGCAGCATGTGCATTTTAAGTGATGCTCATGATCAGCTGATGGTCTATGAATGAATTGCAGCCCTCGCCTAGCTGATTGCATGTGGAACAGCTGTGGTAACATTCTCATAGCCAATTGCATTGAAACACACTCTAATATCTAGGAACATCATGTTGGTGTTGGGCCTTTCCATTCACTGTGAGCAGGAACTCGATTTGCTGTTTGGCAAACAGCATCTCAGATGGATTGGGGATTTACCTCTGACAACATACACTGTGGAAACAGGCTAACACACAGGAGAGGTTTGTGCCTGACCTGACTACAGAGTATAAGTACTGCTGTACTGCATTCCGAGTAATGTTGGTTTAACAGGGTGTGTGTGGATATGACTGTCCTACATGTATTAATACCTGTCATGTCAGTTCTATGTTTATGAGGACTCCCCATTTGTAGGGTCATCTGCAGACTGGGCAGTGATTGGTGCCTTTGGTTTCATGTGTTACCCACAGAGCATGTATCTGTGAACTGCAGAAGGTAGTGTGAGGACTGCAGTCTGTAGATAGTGAAAGCCTTGACTGTTACTGACTTCATATCCCTCATAGGAAATATGTTGTGACAAACCCTATTACAACAGTAAATGTATGATGTTATCACAGCAACATCTTCCTTTAGACTAAGCCATTAACTTCTTTAATTCTACCTTCCTTGCCATTCTTAATCACCATGCTCCTACCAGATCTATAAGAATTAAGGCCAAGCCTGCCCCATGGCTTTCCAACGAAACCAAACACAAAATTCACATCAGAAATAAATACTGGACCAAATGAAGAATGACAAAAAACATGCTGACCAATTAACATTTAGACAGCTAAGAAATGACACTAAAAAGGCCATACTTTCTGACAAACAAAACTACTACTTACAATATCAACAACCTAATCACAACAAATCACAGAAATACTGGGCCAGCATCAAGCAATTACTCCACCCAGGTCAATCTACTACACTAAACCCTCAAAATACAGACCTGAATAATTCAATCCATGCAGCTAATACCTTCAATACCTTTTTTACAGATACTATCCAATTACTAGCCAGTCAACTATCACCTAATACCTTCACATTACCCTCATACTCCTCAATCCCACCCCCTTTTCATTTCAAACCTGTCACAACCTCATTTATTAAAACCTTTTTGAATAAACTGAAACCATGCTCTCCTTCTGCAGACCTACTGCCTTCTGAATATCTACAACTATCATCCAAGGTCATAGCCTATCCTATCTCCATACTGATCAACAGATCAATTACTGACAGTTACATCCCCACCTTATGGAAAGTCTCCCATATAATCCCCCTACATAAAGGAAGACATTCCACAGAAATATCAAACTATCGCCCCATTGCCCTACTTTCTCTCTTAGCTAAAAGTATGGAGAAATGTATCCATAAGCAACTACTCCACCATTTAATTGAAAATAATTTACTTTCCAACTGTCAACATGGTTTCAGACCCTCACAAAGCACTACCACTGCCCTCTTGTCTTTTACTGACTATATTAACAGGCACCAAAACTGAATAACCTTTATTCTGCTCTATTTATCGGCCTGTCAAAAGCATTTGACATGGTAAACCACCAAATTCTCTTAAACATCCTAAAATCTCTGTCATTAGACCCACTTTCCATAAAATGGTTTCAATCCTACCTTGACAACCAACAGCAAGCAGTACTTTGGCAAAATACTTTATCCACCCATCTACCTGTTACCTTAGGTGTCCCTCAGGGGTCCATACTTGGACCTCTTCTCTTCTCTATATTTATTAATGACCTTCATCTAGCTATCCCACAAGCCACTTGCATACAATATGCTGACGACTCAACACTATTATGTTCAGCTACATCCTCCCATGACCTTCACACTCTCACCCAAAAAGTATTCAACATAGTTGAACAATGATTCACTCAGCATTGCCTTCTTTTGAACCCTAAGAAAACCAAATTCATCCTCTTCACTCCTACTCTTAAGTCCTCTACTCTTCAATTCTCAGTGACATCTACCAATGGTACTATAATATCTCCTGACTCTACCACCAAACTACTAGGTGCCACCATCGACAATAATCTGAACTTTGACATCCACATCAATAATACCATAAAGACTGTTAATAAAAAAATTGGCACCCTCTATAGGATAAAACCCTTCCTTTCCCCTACTGCTAAAATTACTATCACCCACACCCATTTGATCACTACACTCCTTTATGCCTCTCCCATTTTTACTAATCTCTCCAAGAATAACCTCAACAAATTGGAAATGTCCTATAATAACATTGCACGATTTGCTACAGGCAACCCATTCCAAACCCATCATTGTATAAATTTAAAACAGCTAGGATGGTTAGAACTACACCACCTGATTAAATTTCACCAACTCACCCTTGCCCACAACATTCTTTATAAACCTTCTAATAGTCCAAGTTTATCCACCCTCATCACCCCCTATACAAATCTGAAGTCCTTACGCTCATCTCACAAACTTCTAGTCCACACCACTAAACCTAACAACAAAGCTGGGGATTCCCTCTTCTCTAATTCTGTAGGTAAATCCTGGAATCTTCTCCCTTGTGACCTCTCCTCACTCACCTCATTATCTCTCTTTAAAAATAGACTTAAACTTCTCCTCAAAACTCACTGACTATGCCCCTGTTCCAAACCAGACTAGTCATCTACCTCTACTAATTTGATTAACCTATCCAGTGCTTATTATCCTCTGCTACATTTTCCATCTTATCATATTTTTCTTATCTACCCTTTTTCATTATTTACATCCTCTTTATACATTCTGTTCTTAAGTAACTCCTTTGCTACATTACTACTCATCTAACTTCCTTTGTTTACTTCTGACTTAACCTGCATAATGTCTCTATACTTTACTTTTGCACTATTTTATAACACTGGACGTCAATGTTACATCCTGTTAAAACGTTTATGCTGCATTTTACATGTTTCCATTGTTGATGTCTTTATCTTTATGTTTCCATTGTTGATGTCTTTATCTTTATGTTCCCATTGTTGATGTCTTTATTTTTATATTCCCATTGTTGATGTCTGTCTTTATCTTTATGTTCCCATTGTTGATGTCTTTACCTTTATGTTCCAATTGTTGATGTCTTTATCTTTATGTTCCCATTGTTGATGTCTTTATCTTTATGCTCCCATTGTTGATGTCTTTATCTTTATGTTCCCATTGTTGATGTCTTTATCTTTATGTTCCCATTGTTGATGTCTTTATCTTTATGTTTCCATTGTTGATGTCTTTTATTATGGCAGTTGCTATTTATCCATTTCTGACTTAACCTGCATTATGTCTCCATACTTGGAATTTTCACTGTTTTATGACTTTTGTCCTCAATACTATATCCTGTTACAAACTCTGTACTGTAAAATACTTGTTACCATTGTTGATGATTTTTAATTTATTAGGAAAGTTGCTATTTTTATTAGTATATTCGATTTTTTTTGTTGTTGTTCGAACTTGTATTATTGTATTTGGACCATGCCTTGGAGCTTATCTCCCCAGGCCTATACTGAAAATGGACATATATCCATCTAGACTAGCCTGGTCAACAAATGTAAAATAAAAATAAAAAAACATGTCAATATTGTCCCTGTGTATGTGCTTCCAGCCACAACTCTGTCAACCTTTGTAAATATGTCATGCATTAAGAGGTGCATATGTGCTGTACACCATAATTAGTGTCATCTTATCTGATATCAAGCCAGTGAGATATCAGACTGCTACACATGTTATGTACAGTAGGGGTTATATTTGATGACATAACCTGGACATTCTGTGGTTGTGTGTATAGTACTGAGGTCTGTGTACTTATCATGAATGTCGACAGTGTGTGTATTGTCAATATGTACCTTGGCCTGTGTATAGACTGCGGCAGATGTCATCGTTCTAGGTCCCGTACTATCTGATGTTACATGCTGCTCCACTGTATGTTACTGTATTGGCTTACATGTTTGTAGGGCCATACATACACATATCCCATACCACAGACAGGCATCAGACCACACTGTGTAACAGCCCAGTATATGTAGGGTTAGTATGTGAGTGGCACATATGAGGATGGTGTTGAACAGGTAGTCCATATACTGTAATATTATGCTAGCTTACCATATGTGGCTGTGGCTGTGTTCACATTTGTTGTGGTTATGCACTTCCACACAAGTGTATTTTACCTGTGCTGTGACATGCCTGTAGAGCCTTTTATATATGCAGGTACATGTGCATTCCCCCATAGGAGATGTAGGCCAGTGTTGAGCCAGTCTTCCTGTAGCCTGCACAGTGCTTTATTACATGCCTAGCAGCTTAGTGTACTTACCCAGTGAGATGTTATGTGCAGATACTTGCCAGATGTACTGCTGCCGGGCCTCTCTTAACAGTCATGTATGTCAGATGGAGCAGTGGAATGTTGTATGGCTGTATGTCAATATCTAGTGGGTAGTATGTGGCCATGGCACCTCTGTACCAGCAGTTATTGTGTCAGGACAGACAGGGGTATGTGAATGCATAACCTATGGGGGCAAACGTATACCAGTCGTTATGTGTTATACCCATCTACATGGCTGTTAACATCCATATTGTCAGGCTTGGTTCACATGTTCTGCACTAAAGGGTTCTCTGTATATGTCTGTACTGCACAGAGAGTGTCAGAATGTCCACATCTATTGGCCAATATCTCTGCTGCAGTCCACCGGAGCATTACATGCTTGCAGCGATAATGTATTATGATGTCCTTAGGCTGTCTGTCAGTAGCCAATGGCACACATGTGAAACATAGATGTGACCTCCCACACACACACCATGTCTGTGAAGACAATCCCTATTACAGTAGCAATAGTCTACTAATATACCTGTTATACATACCTGACATCCCCTTGCACTACGGAGTTGATGCTATAGAGGCTGAGGTAGGGCTACACCCCATGTTCAGGACATATGGTGACTATATATATACATATGATTATCCAGATATCTATATTGATAATTACACATGTCCATATCGGCATATATAGATGGGTGTGTATATGTACATAGATATGCATATACACACCCAGATATATACATATACAGAGCATTATATGTCTACACATATACAGATAGTGATACATATGCACATATACGTATACCACATTGCAATTCCTGCCTGCAGTCCACTGCTGTTGTATCCCCACACATAGGTTCATAGGTTCATAGGTTGGTACTAGGCTATCAGCCCTAGGGCCTATACAAGCCTAGCCATAACAATTCCCTGGCTATTTCTTCCCACATTATTTACTTTCCTAGACCCCTGTCTAGCAGGGCGACTGACATGATCCCTGGGGTGAATTTCCTTTCTCCCATCCAATCGTCAAGGTTCCTCTTGAAGAGGTCCAAAGAGGCACTCTGCTTGACATGTATGGGCAATCTATTCCAGAGTCTGGGGAGTCTCTGGGTCAGGAACCTATCCCTCCAGCATGTTTTGTTTATTGTGATGACAAGGTTTAGATCCCTGGAGCGTGTAGCTCTGAGGGTTTGGGATTTCTTTAAGTGTAGCATGTCCAACAGCTCTGGGTTTGACATGGCCTTGTATGTTAAGCAGAGATTGCCTCTGAGTAGACGATATGCGACAGAGTATAGCTGGAGTTTTTTAAAGTGGTCAGCGTAGGGCATCTGCTTTAGGCCTGTGATTCTTTTAGTGAGGTATTTCTGAGGCCTTTCCAGTTGTTGCAGATGTCTTGAGAGGTACATACCAAATGGGTTGTATTCTATAATGGGTCTAATGAGGGATGAGTACAGTGGGACAATGACCTCCTTTTTTCTGGATGAAAAGCCCTTTGTGATGAGGTGTGCCACATAGAAGGATTTCCTGACTGTTGTGGCGATGTGGTTATCGAAGGTGAGACCACTGTCCACCTGTGTCCCTAAGTCTCTTATCACACTTTCTGTGTTTAGTGTACTGCCACCTATATGGTAATTCATGGATACATGTTTTTCCCAAAGGGGATAACAATACATTTCTTGGCATTGAGCTTGAGCCCATGGCTCTGGCACCAAGCATCTGTTTGTGTAGGGCCCTTTTGTAGAGTATCCACATCATTTGGGGATTCAATAATGGCTCCCAGTTTGCAGTCATCTGCAAACTTTGTTAGTCAGAGTCCCTTAGTGTTGACCTGTACTTCAGAGAAGTAGATGCCAAACAAGAGCGGCCCCAGGACTGAACCCTGAGGTACTCCACTTGTCACTTGTCTGGAGCTGGATTTGGAGTTGGCTACTTTTACAGTGTGGGTTCTATCAGTAAGCCATTTAGCAACCCATTGGGTGACATAGGGATTAATACCCAACTTAGTAAGTTTATCTATGATTCCAGAGTGGGGGATGGTGTCAAAGGCCTTGGCAAGGTCTAGATAGGCTGTGTGGACCACCTTACCCTTGTCCATGGCTCTGGAGACTGATTCAAAGAAGTCAGTCAGGTTCAGGAGACAAGATCGACCCTTCACAAACCCAAACTGGGTGGGGTCCAGTGTTTGAAGGTTGCCAATGTCTTTGTTTATAAGTTCCATGATAATACGCTCCATGGCCTTGCAGATAAGGCTTGTCAGACTGATGGGATGGTAGTTTCCGGGATCCAAGGTGGATCCCCCCTTGTGGATTGGGCCATATATGTCTGGGCTTCACCTACACAATACATGTGGGACCATATGCACTCCAGAGGCCAGTGTATGTAACAGTGGTATATGGCCTGTATTATTTAGTCTAGGGGGAGATGCACCATACATAACCTAGGCTGTTACAAAATGTGGGGGTATCAGGGATGAGCTGTCTTAAGGTATCTGGATGTACACTACCATACATTTCACCTATCTTAATATCCAACTTAAAGACGGCACCCCACCGTCTGTGCTATGTTGTACAAAGCATCGAGAAGACCACGACTCAAACAAGGGTAAACATTTAATGACAAATCCACACTAACAAATTAGTCCACAGTACAAAATGTTAAGTGCTTTCATCTGCTTAGGCAGACTTCCTCAGAACAATAAAAACTGTTTGAACTCATCCATTTAAAAACTTTTTGGCGCCACAAATTTTTCCTCATATTTAAAGTGCTAGTGTGTTACATCTAAAAACCTAATCATAATATAATCTCATTTCACGAAGTGTTAACAATATATTTTGATTATCGCATTACTATACATTACTGTATGAATAATAAACTATTGTATTAATACATAACTGATGTCATTTAAAAATTCTTTTTTAAATTTCTATTTGAATTCTTTTTAAAATTCTTTATTCACTAAGAGTATGAAGTTTATTCCTACAGTAGGCTTCAACCTAGTAGATACTATCACAGAGGTTAAATTATTTTGTAGAAGGTAAAATTTGGCTATGTCATTTAATAAAAAAACAGAGGATATAGTTTCTAAAGAACATAGTATGTTGAAGAAAAAAAGTACATGTATTCCCCTAAGTCACAAGAAAGTGACTAATTTTGAAGAAATAGCATGTTTTGACATATATAGGTACAATAAAACAATTAAGAAACAACAAATAAAGGACAATCTAAATACAAATGAAAGGAATTGTCTGGTGGAATTATCCAGGAATAAGAACATTAGGGTCATGAAACCAGACAAGGGAGGGGGGATTGTTCTGTATAACACTATTGATTACATTAATGAGATACAATTCTGATGGAATCAGGAAATTATGAAATTACGTTAGTAAATGAGATTAATATAAGCTATCGAAAAATAGATTTAGCCTTAGATGAATACCTGTTGGACAATAGAATTACAGAAGAAATACATAAGTTCATGAAAGTTGATTTTTCCACTTTAGCCACGATAGTTGGCATTCCCAAAGTGCATAAGGATATAATAAAACCACAGTTTTGTCCTATAGTATCTGGAAGTAAATCAAAAACTTTCCAAATTGGAGTAGTTATAGACAGATGGGTCAAGCCGATTTATGCAAATATACCGCATCTTATTAAGGATTCTTAGATGTTCTTGGCCCATCTTACTCCAGATATATGGAGAGAGAATTTAATATATATTACTATTGATATTATTGATTTATTTTCCTGTATCCCTAAACATCAAGGACTGGAAGATTTTTGTAGTAGTTTGAGAAAATACTCCATGAGCTGGGATCGTATTAATCTTATTAAGGACATGATGGGTGTAGTCTTGGAAAATAACTTCATTTATTTCGAGGGGGAATATTTCAAACAGACATAAGGTGTGGCTATGGGGGCCTCATGTGCCCCCATATTCACAAATATGTTTATGTTGGAATGGGAAAATCAATATTTATTTAGTAGTGATTATTACAAACATATTTCCTATTACACAAGATTCTTACTCGATATGTTTGTATTATGGAATGGACCAGTAGAAATCATTAAAGACTTCATTGATTATTTAAATCATACAAATGACTTTTTAAAATTTACCCACAAAGTTAGTACAGAAAGTATACCATATTTGGACACATATATAAGGCATAACAATATGGGATTCCAATCTGAAATATATAGGAAGGACACGTTTTCTAATGAGTATTTGGAATATTCAAGTGACCACCCTAGGCATATGTTAAAAAACATTTTCAAAGGACAATGCATAAAGGCAGCTCGAATGTCCTCAAAATTTGAGGTTATGGAAAAAGAAATAAAATTCATAACCTCTATGTTTGCAAATAGAGGCTACCCTTGGTGGTTACTTAATGATATTTCAAGTTATGTCATTAATGAATGGGGTAAAAGGTACCCACCCATATTGGGCACAGAGTTGAATAATATTAAGGTACAGGATGAAAAGTCTGATAAATTACCCTTTAACAGCGTATGCACACTAACATATTCACCTTATGTGAATGAAATTAAAAATATTATTGCAAGACATTGGAACACCTTGATAGTAGATGAAGAAGTAAAAAAAGCAGTGGGTGAAAGACCTTGTTTTGTGTACAAGATGGGTAGGAATATTGAGATTTTTGCAAGTAGTGACATTGTACATCGAAGGTTATAGAATAAATAAAGTCACTAGGAGGTGTGGGTCATGTAATCAGTGTTCAGCTATAAACGAAATAGAAGGTTGCAGTCTGGATGATATAAACAAGACCTTCGTGAAATACAGGAAGGGAAATTGTAACAGCAGTAATATCATTTACCTGGCTAAATGCATGTCATGCTCTGCCTTTTATATAAGCAAGTCTGAAAGACAACTCAGAAAACGTATATATGACCATATGTATAAAATCAAGGTCAAATATACGAAGAATGCATTATACAGACACATTAGTAAACATGGGGAAAAACATAGCTTTAAATTTGCCATAACTGATCAGGTCAATATATCCTCTCGGGGGGGGGGGGGGGGTAACCATAAAGCATTGTTAAGTAAAAGAGAAAGTGTATGGCAGATGTTGACAGATCCTACTAGGGAACCAGGTATTAATGATTATATATCTATAAAACCTTTTCTGCTGCTGCAATAAAGAAATATAACACCAGATAATAATAAGTGGTTTGCATAGAAATGGTCCAAAAGTTCTAAAGTTTTTTATATATTTTTATATATTATTTTTTATATGTATTTAAAAATGTTTTGTCTATCAACTTGTTACATTAAGTCTTCATAGTATTGCCATTAGTTTTTTTAAAAAGAATTTTTAAATGACATCAGTTTTGTATTAATACAATGGTTTATTATTCATAGAGTAATGTATAGTAAAGCGATAATCAAAATATATTGTTAACACTTAAGTGAAATGAGGTTATACTATGATTAGGTTTTTAGATGTAATGCACAAGCACTTTAAATGTTGTTGTATCTTTCGGCTTTTCCAAGTTAGGGGTCGCCACAGCGGAACTCTGGTCCGCTAATGATTAGCAGTAGATTTTTACGTACCGAGTTGCCAGCCCTGACGTATAACCTTCAACAAAGGTACGCCCATTCACGCATGTCTCCACACAGAAGACACTTTAGCTGAGAATCGAACAGGACAACATCTTACTGTGAGGTGACAATGCTAATACAGCACCACCACCGCAGCTATGAGGAAGAATTTGTGGCGCCAAAAAGTTTTTAAATGGATGAGTTCAAACAGTTTTTATTGTTCTGAGGAAGTCTGCCTAAGCAGATGAAAGCGCTTAACATTTTGTACTGTGGACTAGTGTTAGTTAGTAGTTAATGTGGATTTGTCATTAAACATTTACCCTTGTTCGAGTCGTGGTCTTCTCGATGCTGGATTTCCTCTGTGTCGATTTCACCTACTTTGTCATTACTTACTTAAAGTGGGCTGCAGCAGGCCTACTGCCTCCTGCCATACAGACTGTTCTGTTTGCCAGTGTGCCTGTGATGGTGTCAGTTATGCCTTGTTATTTAAAAGTTACATCCCATTTGGCCAATTGAAGTCTGTACCACCTAGTGACTGTGTACAAAGTGTAGATAGAGGCTGCTGGACTATACACCTGCATCACTTACTGCTGATTGTGTGGTATCCTGTGGACCAGTCTGTTTTTACTATTGTACGATTTGAAGGGCATGGCCTGGACAGCAACAGGTGTGGACCTTTACAGACTACTGTATTAGTGTAACTGTTTCACAGTTACATTACTCTATTTATATGGATGTCAGTGTCCAAACAGCTATATGACATGACATATACATCTGTAATAGTACACAAATAAAGGTATTTCATTTCTGCAAACCTGTGTGTGGTGTTTTATCCCATGATTTCTCTGTGGGTATATGTTGCAGGCAACGAATGTCATTTGTATGGGTGGCTCATCCAGTGTCCAATTTTTTAGGGTGTTAACTGTAGGCATAGTGGCTGTTTCATATTGTGTGCGCCTACTATATGAGTATCTTACTGTACATATCTCTGTGTCTGTATGTGTAGTCACATGTATATCTACATATATGTGTGTGTGTGTGTGTGTGTGTGTGTGTGTGTGTGTGTGTGTGTGTGTGTGTGTGTGTGTGTGTGTGTGTTGTGTATAAATACATATATATATATATATATATATATATATATATATATATATATATATGTGTGTATATATATATATATATATATATATGTGTGTGTGTGTGTGTGTGTGTGTGTATATCTGTATCTGCATATATGTGTCTGTCTATATGTATCATGGGGGTGTTGATAGCTTCCACATTTTACATTTCCTATGGGAGCCAGACTGTACTGCATTATATGTTACCAATACCAGCCTGATATCATACAGGTGGGATGTAGTACTGTTAACATCTTGTGCCCATGTCATGTCAGGACTTGGTTATGGGATCTGCAATACTTGGTAGTGTATTGCAGGGCGGATGTGTTTGGCGGTGGAGCAGTGGGTATACCTATTCATACAAGAAGTATATTGTTTGGGGCCTCTCAACCCCATTAATGGTGCATGTGGACATTTATTATTTAGTTAATCTCCCATTGATATCTACACATGTATGTCCATATATACCTGTATGGTTTTATATATATATATATATATATATATATATATATATATATATATATATATCTGCTTACATATATATAACTATGTCCGTATATATCCACATAGATATATATCTGCTTACATATATGTAACCTGCTGTGTATATGTAGACATATAGGTGTAGACATATATGTGTGTTGATGTAGGCATTCACATGAATATATGTACATATATATTTATATATATGTATATATATATATATATATATATATATATATATATATATATACATATACATATATAGATATGTTGTATCTGTTTAGATATTAATATATTCACACACACACACATACATCTAAATGTTGGACTACATTCTCTGTACTGTTTAATGACTGGGCTGGATGATATGTTTCTGAAATCATTAGGGTTACATATATCTGACATGGCTTAGTGATAAATCACTTTGTCTATGGTGTGCAGGGTCTTGGGCTCAAGCTTTGCAGAGGCTGTTAATTATGTTGCTAGGCAGAACAAGGGCCGTTGGATACAGAGTGATTTAGGCACTTTAAAGCAGTTGTAAGCGGGTTTGCATGGAGGTAAGCACTGATAACTTATGGTTACTGTTTCTTATAGTCATTTAGCTTCTAAATTGCTTATCCAGTGTAGGCATTGCTTACCCCAATGCAAACAGGCTTAGACCCGCTTACTGCTGCTTAAAAGTGCTTACTCCCGCTTACCCCTGCGCTAATTTCTTTAAAAGAAAAGAAAAAAGGGTTGATAGGAAAGTGGTGAAAAACAGGCACAAAGACTGGGAGGTTCGACTAATGGTTAAGGTGTTTGCCTTACAAACACAAGGTGCAGGGTTTGAGTCTCACATGGGATAATTGGCTAGGCTTAAAATGGCTTGCAAGGGCAGTTAGCCTAGTATTAATCTATGAACCTAAGAGGGAAAGACAGTAGGGAAAATAGCTAGGGATGTGCAGGAAGGGTGTAGGGAAGGTCCATAGCTGCCCATTTCTCCTACAGCAACAGCTGTGCATATACACTGAATTTGTAGATAGATTCGGACACTCAAACCCCTTGGAGATGGGTGAGGACAACAATAATAAGTTGTGATGCCAATTAGACCAGATTCCATGTGTCCAGTGGACAGGTGTGTGAAATGGACAGCTATGTATGTGGCGAGATTTTTTTGTGGAAACAGATTGCCCTTTTTTTCTTTTTTTCAGGTGAGAGTGGGATGTTGGAGAAGGGTCATGGGTATATTTGGAGAGGTAGGTTGGCTAGGTTAACAGACAAGCACACAAGATGCATACAGAGGCAGTATATGATAAATGTGGGGGGTAAACACCTTGATGGGGAGGGGTGCTGTGATATCGGAAGCCGATAAGCCCCCTAGTGGTAACAGTGGGACTGAGGTCCCCACCCATGGGCAGTCACTACTGCACCTTCACAGTCCCAAAGGTGGCTGTGCTGGGGGCTGCGCCGGAGAGCCAGGCTGATTCTCTAATCATGACTTGCGGCCTTCGAGCTGGCATAGATCACCGAACTGCTCATTGATTGCTCTATGCACCATGGCTAACCTGGCGACGGGTGACAGGTGCCTGGGGCAGGCTCCATACCCTTAGGCAGTTCCACCTAAAGGTGGGGCAGGACCAACGGGCAGGGAGGTCTTGGTTTGGACCCCAGACATGCTGGTGCCCGGTGCCACGGCCAGCTGAGGTGGGACAGGTGGGTCCGCTGGGACCGGCCTTCCCAAACATGCTTTAGTGTTTAGATTCCATCATCATATATGGGTTAATAATAGTCAACTAATTTCAGGGTTAGGTATAACAGCATGCATAGCTATTCCCATTAACTCAGACTCCAGATATGGAACAGCTGCATAGCAAACAAAACACATGCATATATGGGCCCACAGTGGTAATAAGAACAACATGCAGGTATGTTGATGGCACCATGCCAACAATGTTAGAGTAATTCAATATGGCAGATGCATGGGAAGCATTGAAATATTTATCAAACAATTGGACATTATCAGAGTCATTACATACCAGTTGTGGTGGGTATGTTGATTATTGTTGGAGATAAGGTGGGGGGCGGGAGAAATATGTCAATTAACAAGTAGTATATTCCTGTAGTCCACATTACTTTCCTAGTCAGTGTTGTTATCTGTACCTTACAAGTCTTACTACACTACCCTATAGCCTTGGTTTGGTCAGTGATATGGCTGTCGTCATCATTACACATGAACCGGTTTTACCTGCAGTATACACCTCTTACCTGGTATACCTGTGGAGGGAATGTTTGTTAACACTGACTAACTGTACACATACACCCAGATTCCGGGTTGATGTTTTGCACTATGCTATCCAGCTCTTTCTGCACAGACTCTGGCCATGTGTTGCCTACATGCTGGTTTGCCAGGACATATCTAGCATATTGCCCTCTTCCACCTTTAGTGACCTGACACACACTTATATATGTTTTCCTATACAGATATATTATGTAGCACAGTGTAGGTGACAGTGACCAGTGATACTTTATTATTCAGAGAAACTGCAACACTCACAATCCCCTACAATACCAGGTTGGACAGTACCAGTACAGGTTATATTGGTCTGTATTTCTCAGCACAGAGTTCGTATCCAACGTACCTGTGGGAGCAATGTTTGTTCACACTACTTGACTGCTGCCACACAAAGTTACAGATTACACATTAATATTATGCATATACATCTCACTCTGTTACTGTACACACTCTAGTCACAGCTTGACAACATGGGAGTGTAGATAGGACATACTTGCAATATTACTCCCCTAACAGTTTCTGGGGTTGCTACAGTGACAGGTGTGTTCTCATAATGGTTGACAATCACTTGTATTCCCTGTTTGCTGGCTACACATTTGGGATCATCCCACAGACTTACCAGGGGGGACAGGCAGCAGACATGGGCACATATACAGGATGTTCTGGCCTCATGTGTACAGCTGAGGGGTATGAATCTGTATGCAGTCTAATTCCTCTCCCAGGATTCTGATCATGGCTGTGTCTGCTGCAACTTAAACACTCTCCATCACAGTTGTGTCTGTTATATTGATATTGCTGTATATCTCCAATCTGCTTTCTGTCTTATTAATCCACTGTGCTTATGCATTCTGACCTTGTATAACAACACGCTTATACAGATTTCCTAGACATTTATATGTTGTAGGACTGTGTGGGTGACAGTGATGTGTAATATCTCAATAATCAGACAACTGCATATCATTCTTTTATTTCTGGGCACGGTGTTGGTATCTGACAGACCTGAGGGGGGAATGTTTATTAGCACTACCTGAATGTTCCCACACACAGTACCAGGTTCCACATTACTATTATGCACATACATCTTACTCTGTTACTGTACATACTCTGACCACAGCTTAACAAGCTGGGGTGTAAATGGGACATATGTCACTTCTTAGTCACATAAGGTATTGGGGAGTTGCTAGTGTGCCAGGTTTGTTGTCATAGATGTGTGTCAATCAGTTGTATTTCCTGTCTGCTGCCTATATGTCTGGGATCATCCCACTGATTTCACAGGTGGACGGGTTGATAGGCAATAGATATGGGCCACTTTAATAGACATTCTGGACATATCTGTACAGTTGTGGTGTATGAGTCTATATGCAGACTACTACCACTGGCAGGATTCGGACCGTGGCTTCTTCTTCTCTTTCATCTGTTCACATTAGGGGTCACCACAGCAGATTATCTGTTTCCATTTCTTCCTGTCCTCTGCATATTGCTCTGTTACACCAACCACCTGCATGTCCTCTCTCACCGCATCTATAATCCTTATCTTAGGCCTTCCTCTTTTCCTCTTACCTGGCAGCTCCATCCTTAGCATCCATTTCCCAATATACCCATCATCCCTCCTCAGCACATATCCAAACCAATGCAATCTCACCTCTCTGACTTTGTCTCCAACCTCATCTGACCCCCTAATATACTGATTCCTAATCCTGTCCATCCTTGTCACACCCAGTGCAAATCTTAACATCTTTACCTCTGCGACTTCCAGCTCTGACTTCTGCCTTTTTGACAATGCCATAGTCTCCAACCCATACAACATAGCTGGTCTCACTACCCTCTTGTAGACCTTCCCTTTCTCTCTTACTAGTACCTATCAGTCACTAATCACTCCTGACACTCTTCTCCACCCATTCCACCCTACCTGTACTCTCTTTTTCATCTCTCTTCCACACTCACCATTACTCTGAACTGTTGATCCCAAGTACTTAAACTCATCCATCTTCACCAACTCTACTCCCTGCATTCCTCTATAATCCCACTCATTCACACACACATATTCTGTTTTAGTTCTGCTGACCTTCATTCCTCTCCTCTCTAGAGCATATCTCCACCTCTCCAGGGTCACCTCAACCTGGTCCCTACTCTCACTACAGATCACAATGTTATCTGCAAACATCATATTCCATGGGGCCTCCTGTCTGATCTCGTCTGTCAACCTGTCCATCACCATTGCAAATAAGAAAGGACTCAGAGCTGATCTGTGATGTAATCCCACCTCCACCATAAATGGATCTGTCACTCCCACTGCAGACTTCACCACTGTCACACTACCCTCGTACATATCCAGTACCACTCTTACATACTTCTCTGCCACTCCTGACTTCCTCATACAATACCACAACTCCTCTCTAGGCACCCTATCATATGCTTTCTCCAAGTCCACAAAGACACAACACAACTCCTTCTGACCTTCTCTATATTTCTCCATCAACACTCTCAGGGCAAACATCACATCTGTAGTGCTCTTTCCCAACATGAAACCATACTGCTGATTGCTAATCATCACTTCCCTTCTTAACCTAGCTTTCACTACTCTTTCCCATAACTTTATGCTGTGACTGATCAGTTTTATCCCTCTGTAGTTAAAACTACTCTGCACATCACCCTTATTCTTAAAAATGGGTACCAAAACACTTTTTCTCCACTCTTCGGGCATCCTCTGACCTTCCAAGATTTCATTAAACAATCTGGTTAAAAACTCCACTGCCATTTCTCCTAAGCACCTCCATGCTTCCACTGGTATGTCATCTGAACCAAAAGCCTTTTCATTCTTTGTCATCTTCATAGCTGTCTGTACTTCCTCCTTGCTAATCTGTTTCACTTCCTGATTCACTAACCCTACATCATACAACCTTCTCTCTCTCTCATGCTCTTCATTCATCAGCCCCTCAAAGTACTCTTTTCATCAGCTCAACACACTCTTCTCACTTTTGAGTACATTTCCCTGACTATCCTTTATCACCCTTGCCTGCTGCACATCTTTCCCAGCTCGGTCCATCTGTCTAGCCAATCGGTACAGGTCTTTTTCTCCCTCTTTAGTGTCCAACCTTTCATACAACTCTCCATATGCCTTTTCCTAAGCCTTCGCCACCTCTCTCTTTGCCATGCTCCTCATCTCCTTATACTCCTGTCTACTTTCTTCATCTCTCTCTCTCTCTCTGAAAATCCCACTTCTTCACCAGCCTCTTCCTCTGTATAGTCTCCTGTACTTCCTCATTCCACCACCAGGTCTCCTTGTCCTCCTTCCTCTGTCCATATGTCACACCAAGCACCTTTCTAGCTGTCTCCCTTAACATTTCTGCTGTAGTTACCCAGCTATTTGGTAACTCTTCACTGCCCCCCAGCGGCTGTTTTAACTCTTCCCTGAACTCCACCTCACAATCACCCTTTTTCAACTTCCACCATTTGATCCTTGGCACTACTCTCACACTTGTACTCCTCTTCTTGATCACCAGCATCATCCTACAGACCACCATTTTATGCTGCCTAACTACACACCCCCTGTCACCACCTTTACAGTCTCTCCAATCTCAGACTGGCCCTCCTGCCTAGGATATAATCCACCTGTGTGTGCATCTTCTCCCTTTCTCCTCTTGTACATCACCCCCCTCCTCCTCCTAAAATATGTATTCACCACAGCCATGTCCATCCTTTTCATTTTTGCAAATTCCACAACCATCTGACCTCTCCTCTCCCTCTCACCTCAACCATACCACGCCCTCCTCCCCCCCCTCCTTCCCACCAACATGCCCATTAAAATCCATCCACCAGTCTCTCACCCCTTCGTGCACTCACCCACCACACTCCAACTCACCACTCCAAAATTTTTTTTTCTCATTTCATTTCTCATCCGCCAGCACACACAGTGTATGCAAATGTCTGCACTAAGACATCACATCATTTTCATCAATTTCAATACACCACAACATCCCTTACTCTTTTTCACACTCACCCTAATGCTGCTCTTTCTCCTTCCATCCTTCCCACCCCACCCCCACCTCCCTCTCCCACACACACCATGATAGACAATTTGAACCCACCTCCTACCATACCTTATACTCTCAGCCTATATTCTCACTCCCTGCCTGCCTATCATCCTTATTCCTTCTCCCTTCTCTCCCTATTTCCCCATATACTCCTAATATAACAGTGCCAACATTCAAAGTTCCCTTCCTACTCCACTTACTACACTCCCTTCCTTATTCTCTGCCTCGCCTTCCTTGCCTTCCCCAAATTACAGTCTTTCTGCCAAGTTAAGTAAGGGTATTTCAGCCAGTGTAAATCTGGCTTATTGGGCGGGTATCGTTGTCCGACGTATTAAATCCAAGCGTTTCGGTATGGATTATTGTATTGTTTTTGTTATTTAGCTCTTTTAGGGACGAAAATAGATCATTTTTCTGGGCATATCCTCAGCTGCAAGAAGCTGACTGGGTTGGCTTGTGCGGCCTGCTAACTGGCTTGTGAGTGGCCAGTGTGTGCGGTAAAATCTGTTTTCCATTAGTTTGCTAATTTGGCTAATGCAGTTTCTTGTGTGCTCTTTGTGTTTGCCCTTGTTTGTGTTTCTCCCTGTTTACTGTCTTGTCTGCTCTCTAGGCCTCTCATATACAGGCATTAAGCCACATTCAATTTATATACACCTACACATTCAATTTAGCTATTATGGTGTGGGTATTATTGCTTAATACAATTAGTACAACATACACATGCAGATACATATTATAATATTACAGAGTCCAGCATTACATCCAGTTGATGCTATTCTTACCTCCAACAACATATTACAAACATTTCTGTCATATAAACTATTATTGACATTCAAATTATATTATCTAGTGTATGCATATTTTACTTTTTATTTTATTACATTACTTCTTTACTAATATTATTACTTTTTTTATTCTTAAAAACTATTATACATTGCGCTGCCTCCACGCTATTAGATGACCAGGTGGTTGGACGACCTGGGCTGGCTGATCCACCCCACTATAAGAGGGTGGTTCCTGCACACAGAAGCTGCATACTGGGGTTGGCACTTATTACACACATACTGGGCTGTACATACATACCTGCACATTACACACATGTGACACATAATCACAGTTACCACTGGACATACCTCTCCTTCCCACCCTTCTACCTCCTCCACAACCTCTCCCTTCCAGCACTTGTTCCAAGGTCTCACCATGGTCATGGTGCTTCTGAGTTCAATGGTCCTTCAGTGGTCAGCCCCATGGTCCTGTGGGGCAGGATGGCCCTGGTCTCATGCAGAATGGCCTCTTTAGGGTGGCAGCCTGCACCTGCCCCGGGTCTCTCTCTGCACCAGCTCTGACTATGAACTTTGCCTGGACCTTCTGCCAGCACTGAGCCTGGAACAGCTACTGGAAGCACTTCAGGAAGCAGACCCTTAGGTTTCCTGCAGGAGAGCCACAACCAGTTATTCCGTTAATTATGACCTCTGTAAAGGCTGAGCTATAGGCAAACCTGCTTATCTAAAGTTGGCATTGTTTAAAGGGGTATACCACTGGGAACAAAGAGTTAGCTGGTGTACACATTGCTCACACCTCCTAAGCTGGCCTGTGCAATGCTTAGCATTGCTTACATTAGACCTTCATTATAATGCCTTTTTGGCATTGTGTTATTATTCATTACACCTTATATGTATGCCTGGTATCCCTGATTGATGTGTACGTACACTCTGTGGGGTCCTTGTGTTTTATTAGGGACATCAACACTCTATTACAATTACACCTCACTTCTTGGCTTACTGCTGTACTCCAGTTCACATATTTATGTTATGTAGTGGGTTATGGCACATATGACTGTATATTGATGCCTTTCACAGGTTCAGTTTGGTTATACTATGATGAGGACATGTTTACTACTACCTCATTCTTCTATACTTCTGGAATGCTGTGGTGGATAGCTATTGGGGCTATTGTGTATAGGGTCATGGGTTCGAGACATCCATGGCTGTTTATTTTGTTGATGGGCAGAACAAGGGCCATTGGATATAGAGTGATTAAGGCACTTTTGAGCAGTTGTAAGTGGGTTTGCATGACGGTAAGCACTGCTAACCTGCCTTTACATCTGCTTACAGAGAGTTATCTTTAGAATTGCTTAGCCAGTGTAGGCATTGCTTACCCCCTCACAAATGGACTTAAACCCCCTTACTAGTGCTTAAATATGCTTACTACTGCTTATTTGTGCTTAAACCTGCTTACTAATTCCTTATTCATTATGACACTGACACTTCACGTGTGTATTTACTGCAATACTCCAGTTCATAAATATATGTTATTTAGTGGGTTTTGCAATAAAAATATTGGTCATAATGTGCTTTGCCATGGAAAATGGAATGTGCTGCAGTGGGAATCAAACCAGAAATACCTGCCTACAGGGTGAATGCTCTTCCCACTACACTATTGCTATGCTACTTTATTTGAATATATCTTCTTGTTATCCTCTTCAGCCTTTTAAGCTGCTTTAACCATACCTAAGTAATGGGCACACCCACGCACCTACGGTTAGATGTACTTGGATTTTTAAAAAATAAAAAATAGGGTTTCTTCATTTTATTTCTACATTTTGTTACTGCTATACACAAGGGGGACTGTTGGTGGGGATATGCAGTCACCTGTGAGCGGTCTCACTCATTACATACCCCTTTCTACCGTTCTACATTGCAGGGGTATGTTTATTCTGAGAGCTCTTCTCTCAGACATGCCCCCTACACTCTTACATGCTCAGTGTAAGCCTAGGAGCTCGGGTAGCATGCCTCATTAATATGCATAGCACGCTGCCATCCTGCTCCTAAATGGTCACTTCCATGCAGGACTAAGCTAGTCCTGCATGGAAGATTAGTAAGTTTGGGGGACAATCGATGCAGTGTCATAATAGAAAATGGAGGCTAGCCATGAGCCATGAAAGAAATAATTAGTTGATGCCATAGTTTAGACATTTGTTTCTGGTCATAAACCATTTCCATAACAATAAAGAGAAGCAAGATGTGGTTAGGATGCCCAAGATATCCTCAGAAGTGTGTTCCACTTGTGGGGAAGCACAAAGCTCAATGCTTTATTGCCATTTTTACCTGTTACAGGAATTGCTAGTAAGTTTATATTAAGGTTTCTTAAGGATCTAACTGGCTGATACCATTACAAGCAATGTGCAAGGTTTGAACAGAGTTATTTACAAAGAAGTTTAATGTGACAGTGGAATTTAAGGAACTGTTGAATCCACATGTTATGTTGAGTTAAGTGCTTGATAGCAGAGGGAGAATGGAATAGTTCAGCAATGAAACAGGCCACCAGTAAACAGGCCACTTTCTTGTTAACAATAGAGAGGCACATTCTCAGCAAAACAGTTGGGTATAATCACAGCCCCATAAAGAAGTTTAGACATTTAAAAACTCTTTTTGCAGGTAAGTCATTATTTATTTTTTTATTTTAATGCAGTATAATGCATCAAGCTTCTTTGTAATTTGTTTTGCACATTATTTATATTGGCTACAAAGGATAATTTATTGATAAGCACGGTATGTAGATACTTTTATATTTGCACCATTTTCAGTACGTCAGAAGTCCTCTACAGAATAAATTGTGCTGAGGTGCTATTGCATGTAATATGACATTGGTTCTGTCTTCAGTGAGGCATAACTTGCAGGTTAATGTCATTGAACTTTTGGCAAAAGGAAGTGAAACCTTTCTGAAATGTGTGTATAAGCTTACTGTTTTTTTTTCTCAAGACTAAGGTGTTATCTACTTAATACAAAAGTGAGACTTTCCCAGAGTTTTTATTTATATTGTTACTAAATTAACAAAAATTAATGGTCCAAGAACTTAACTCCAGCACTGTACAGTAAGAAGGATATGCAACTGTGATACCACATGATGGATACAGATCAGTTAGGAATGTAGCTCTGAAACCAACTGAATTAATAAGTACAAATCCCTCGGGAAGTGAACCTTTTCAGGAGCTGTGAGTCATCATCCACGTCAAAGGATGTAAATGGGTTGAGGAATGCTATTAGTGTGCAGTGACTGTGATCTAATTACTAAGGATGTCATGGTAATCCTGGCTGAAGTAGTTTCACCACAGTTCCCATCTTAAAAGCAGGTGAAGTTCAAGTTAGGTGATCATGGCTTACTGGGTAATGGACTGAGTATCTGCACATGTTCTAATATGTTGGCCTGTGGACTGAAGATGGAGGACAATACTAAGTCTAAAGTTCTCATGACTGACCACTATTGAGGAGATGGTAAGATGTTACCAGTTTAGCTGGTTGGGCCTGTACATTGCTTCACTGTATTTAAATGTGGAAACTAGAGATACTTGGTGCTGATGAGGTAATCTAAAGCTGAATAATACTAGTTGATTAGTACTTTATTTGGGCTATTTGATAATTAAAGTTATGTTACAGCTTGACAGTGTTGTTTGTGGATATTTCTTCATATGGCAGCTTGGTGAAATACTCTAAGCATAGCAAAAAGGTATTGGGTGTGACATATTGCTTTTAAATGGAATGATATATCTATTCTTTAACTATTTTATTTTCATTACATTTGTATGTTGAAGGGCTGGAAGTTAATAATTTGTTGTCTACTTGATACATGGTTGAAAACATTTACTAGCCATTTTCCATTGGAAGTGTTTTCCCTTTTATCTAGAAACCTTAAATGACATTAGAACATAATTTTAGCAAATTTGAAAGTATTTTAGTCCTACCTTAGCAATGCATATCTAATGTTTGGTATGCTATATTCATGTAATTGCTCTAAATATGTCATATTTAATAGTTATTGATATCTTATAATGATGTTCCATTTAGACCTGACTGATGAGCAGGTGGATAAACTGAGAGGAACTATTTACATCGAATCTTTAAACCATTCTTACATTATAACTGTTAAGTGTTTTAAATGCAAGCACTTATATTCATTTGGTTGTCTCTGAAAATGGTGGGACCTAATACTGTATACTGAGACATTACTTCCACTGCAAAAAGATATTGAGTAGCAGCAAAGTGAAGAGATGGAGGCTCTATATGTGTTGCATCCAATTCAGCTGAAAAATCTACATGTATTTTTCTGACCTCAGGCTTTAATATCTACTACTGTACTGGACTCTTCCAGCATTGTGGTAATAAATAAAGTGATACATGTCCCATTTGCTTTGTGTTTGGGTACTTAGCATTGATCTAAATGACTGTATTGTTTGTGGTTAAGCAGTCAACCCACTGAGCATGGAACCATACCTCTCAACTGTCCAGATTTTCACAGGATGTCTAGATTTTTGCTTCATATCTTTGTTGTTTTTCTCATAAAATTTCATTTTTATAACAAATCGCTGTCAAATTATTGAAAACTGAAGTCAGAAAATAATGGTATATATGTGAGTTTCAGACTTTATAGCCTTCAAAAAATTATGCTAATGTAAAACCTCTTATTTTATCAACTTTCTAAGTTTGTAAGCTGTAGGAGCAATATTTGAAAATTGTCCCTATTTTTTGGGCCTTTGTCCCCCCATAACCTACGGCTTTTGCAGTTTTCTTGCTGTAAGAGTGTGAAAGGTATGCATGGAAGTAGTTAAACCACTGCAGTATTTTTGCATAACACTTTTCAGGGGTACTGATTTTCCATTTTCCATGAAAAATGCTGGCAAATCTAGGACAGAGAACAAAGTCACCAGATGTATTTCTACTTGTATTTACTATTTCTCACTTTGATAGCTTGCAATATTGAAAGCTCTATGCCTGGTGTTAAGGTACCCACCAGCTTTCACATGACACAGTTCAGCAGAGAATAATAATCTCCTTTACTGCAAAGAGAAGCACATATGTAGAAGACTAGGAAATCAAGGTCCTGTCTCCTTGAAAAACAGAATCATACATTATTTATACTTTCTTTGAATAAAAGCAACATTACAATCTTAAAATAACCACTGATCAATTAAAAATTAAAAACGAACACTATAACATTAATTTTGCTAAGATTTTTTGACTCCTTCTTTATAACTTTCCATATTAGGAATGTATTTCTAATCCCATAATCAAACTTTCTACAAAGAACAGAAATTTTAACTTTTCTGCCATGCTGGCAGTTTCTAATATTAGTTAGGCAGTAACCATTACATACATACATACATACATACTAAAAACACTCAGAAATCCATCTTGTAATGAAAGCATATTAGAAATTAAATGCCCACATCAACATTTTCCTTCTCTGTATGCCTCACCTCTCGCATTCCCCCATCTGATACTGTAAAGTATCACTCAATTCAATAATTTTTTATGACTAGACAATGATTCCGAAACTTCAGATGAACAGATACTTTTTTTCACTTGTTATCAGATACTCTTTACATGCTGCTTTCTTCTGTTCTTGTCCCAAACAATTTTTATGTAGTTGTTTTAAACATATAGTCCTATTGGCAATGAAAAAATGCTTGCATCTTGATGGAATAAAAATACAATCTGAGCACTGTAAATAATGTTCAGTTATGCATTCTCTACTGCTAGTATATTTATTTTCATATTCCCCCAATCCCTTGTATATATTATTATTTATTGTACTACTTTATTCACTTTATTTTCATTTTCTGCTATATTATGATTTTTATCAATTGTGGTCAGTAGTACTGATTCAGCTTTATGCATTTGCAAGTTGACATTCTTTCGGGATTCTAATAATTTTAAAATGCAAGCTTTTATTATAAAAATAATAAGGCATAATGATAAGATTATAATAGCTATAAGATGAAGATTTTTTAAATATCTCCTCCCCATCCAGAGAAAAGATTATTTAATTATAACCACTGAGAATCAGCAACGTTGGAATGTGAAAGTTCAGCAACTTTCTAAATTATTTCTAGGTGACTATGAATTGTATCAGTATTATCAGGAATAAATGAGCAACACTCCGTTTTGATGAGCACGCACTTACCCCTTTAGAAAATGAGAGTAAAATCAAGTGCTATGTGGGGTTCTATAACACCACACTACTCATTGCAATCATTTCTTGGTTAATCAAATTAATGGACTCACAGGTAGAGGTATTCAAAATCTCTAAGAGCTTAGACAACTTTCTAACCTCCCATAGTGACTTCACTGCCCCATAAGCAGGTATAATATCTGCTCCAAGAATGACCCCATCACCAAATTCCATGTGAGCAAGCCCTTTAAAGCAGTCTTTTGTACAGTATTATGATAAACCCAGGAGGTATATATTTTTACATATGGTTTAGAATGTCTTTAGTCTCCTTCCTGTGATGAGTGTTATGAATCTTTCCTTCAGGTAAAACCACTGTATTGTATGGCTGGATTAAAATGATCTATATAAGAATAACCATAGCAGTCTGTAGATAACCAGGGATAAGACTGATTTCAACAAATGTAGTGATATTTGTAAAATATTGCCATTCCCTGCCCTCCAGCCCTATCATAAATTCTCCAGGTGAAATTGCAGACACTATTTCCAAGAAAAAGTGTTCCTTTTTTATGATAGCAAACATGTCTTTTAATTGTTATTGATAGTTGAAGTGACATTACTGTAAAGGGTGTAGAAGCATGTTTATTCTTTCAATTTTTGGCAAGAAAAATAAGATAAAATGCAGTATGAAGCTTTGAATCAGTCACTTTTACAGGAATCAATCGAATATCCCCATTACATGCAGTAAGCATAGGCACACAAATTCAGCAGTCGCTAACATTGATGGTTTGTGCATGGGTGTTGCCACAAAACGTCCAGAGATTGACTGCAGCCATCTCTTCCTCTGTTCAGAGTTTTCTGTCTGATTTTGAAAAGACTTCAACTCTTTGTAAGTAAAACATGTTGCTAGTTTTATTCAGTTGCACAAGCAAACAGCCTAACAGTGGTGACCAAAATCAAATTAAATAAGAAATAAGGTATCACTCGGTGTATAATGCAGCAGGCATCCAAAACTCCCAATAATGTTCAATCCATTTTGAAAGCAAGTACCTTTATTTCCTATCCATTTTAAAAGCAAATAAAATACAGGTTAAGCACTTTTGTCCCTCTGTTTATTAGCACTTCCTCAGAACCATTGTGTTACAAGTCTAATTTCTTTTCTACCTAATGTGTGGAATGAACTTTAGAAAAGTTGGAGGTCTATGCCTCTTGGATGTCTCTACTGGCTGAGAATCACTGATAGGAAGTATAAAGTTAATATGAGGGTATCCACCCTGTAGGATGGTAACTTGCTACTGCTCTGCTTAAAAAAACATAAATATCTTCCCAGGAATTCAATAAACTCTGTGTAGGCTTAGTGCAAAGCCTACACAGAGTTTAAGCTTTTGCGTGATGAGCAGCAGCTCTAATTGCATATGCATGTTGGGAATCGTGCTGGGTATCATGCTTACATGGATACGAGCAACATTTTGTGGCCAATGTTTCATGGCCGGCAACCCATGTAAGCAGCATGAAGGCATATAATACAAGCAGACAACTTACCTATGGGCAAACATGTTCTGTGAGATTGCTCTGACAGCCACAATGACTATTAGGACTCAAACGAATGTGATGAATGCAGTAATAACACAGTATAGAAAAGCATGCACAGTGCTTTCAAGAAAGGAATAATTATGATTTTGTTCATCTAGTGCATATTCATGGCTCTGGCACCAAACATTTGTGTGTGTTAATACTTTCTGCCGTATATTAATAGCATTTTTGGATTCAACGATTGTCCACAATTTGAAGTCATCCACAAAGCTGGTTAGACAAAAGGCTGTCTTAGTTTGTCTATACTTCTTGGAATTACATACTGAACATGAAAGGGCATAGTACAGAGCCCTGAGGTATGGACCTGGTCACTGGAATCTTGCTAGAGGTGCATTCACACATGTTGACAGTATCTGTCCTGTCTCTGATCCATTTATGTACCCACTTGATGAAGTACAGTTTCTCTATAATACCTGAGTGGGGATTTGTGTCAAATGCCTTGGCCACATCAAGTTATGTGGGATGACATTCTTTTCCTCATGCATGCCCTTGGTGACCTTCTTTATTTTATTTATTTATTTAACATTTGTTTACCGGAAAAATCCAACTTGGAACAAAGCCAATTTTCAGTGGAGACCCAGGAGATATCCTCCAGATGCATGTCTTTGTACCATGGAAGGAAACCCTCATGAATGAAGGGAGGACATGCAGACTCCACATAGAAGGCACCCCAGCCAAGAATGAAACTGGAGAACCTCCTGCTGTAAGGCGACAATGCTACCACTGCACCACTGTGCCGTCCAAGCCTTTCTTGAAGAAGTAAACTAGATTTAGCGGACATGATGTAGCCTTAATGAATCAAAAATGAGTTGGGTACACAATTGGGAGATTACCTGTGTCCTGTTTGATAAGCTCCATGATGATTCTTTGGTCTGCCGCACAGATGAGGAGAGCCAGTATAATGGTTCTATAATTTCCTGAATCGGGTGATGGTCACCCATTGTTCAGACAGATGACTGTTGCTGTACAAACTTATGCCAGAACATATGCTGTCTGGAGGCTGTATTTAAGGAGGAATCCAACTGTGTCAGCTAGGTCAGGTTTTATGTTATTGAATAGGCAACATCGGATGTTGTCAAGGCCTACTGATTCCATGTTTTTAGCCTTAGAGATTGCACAGATGAGCTGCTCTCTTGACAAAATAAGCTGAATAATGTTTGCATGTATACTATTTGGCTAATGGCCAGTGGGGATGGAAAGGGTGTGAAGTTTGAGACAAATCCATCAGTTAGCAGATTGTCTATTTCCCATGGTTGAGTATGGGTGGTGGCATCTAGAAAAAGCTCTGCTCTTAGTTATGTATTTCCCCTCAACATTTCATACTTATTTAAAAAAATGATTTGTGACAACACCTCCAAATAATGCCTCGGGTGTGCATCACGTGCCACACAGTGGAAGTGTTCACATGGTCATACAAGTCTACCTATGTCACATAATTACATCAATTGCATATCATATGCCTATATGTTTTTCATTGGAAACTATGTGTGATTGCCCTGATACAATATATGGACACAGTACTAATGAGGTGGATGTGTCTGATGCAGAACCGTTACTGATACAAATGCTGAAAGTCACACAATGTTGCAGATGACCAACTCAATAATCCTTGGGAGTAGCAACACAATTGCACATACAATGACTTCCACAAGGTTGCAATTGAATCAAAAGTTGTGACATGTTTGTGTATATAACAACATTACAATATGTCAATGAAATAAGACTTATGTCCCCATGTAATTAGTATGATGTTATATTGATGTATTCCACAGAGCATGTAATACTGGTATATAGCCACATGTACACATGTGCCATACTGCAAATGTCACTATGATGGTTGAATGAAAACTGCATAAATTGTTGATATGCTCCACTACAAAAACACATGCCTTGCTAAGTCAACAATATACATAGCACTATCCCATGTTAGCAGTTTCCAGGAGGCATAGTACTACAGCTGTTATGGAAGGAACATGTAATCAAATGGCAGCAGTGGCCAGCAATACATTACTTGGCAGCAGTGGGCAGCAATACATTACTTCACATCACAGTTTGTAATACCCTCTTGTACAGCTACCATATATCCACACCTCAACATAGCACATGTGGGTGATAGAGACATTGATATATGAAATGTTCATAGGGTCATAGGACATTTGCTAGCCTAACAGCCAACATCACATAAAATCTTAGACATTATTATATCATTCAAACCAAAATCACTTTTATAACTATATGATGGAAAACAGTAAGGCTATGTGCATTTGTATGTATTTCTTTGATTGCATTACATACAGCCTCTGTCCATATGTGACAAATGTGCACCACCCCATGACATAATTAGCAATCACACATCCAGTTGTCTGGACATGGCTTGTAGAGGCTTATGGAAGGATTCTTCTTCATGATATGTGTATGCATCTTCGAGATGTTGATATCTTCCAGTGTTCTGCAGGAGTGATGTAATGTGGCCAGAGGGAAAAGGGGATGTTGGATTCATGTGGCTATATTAAAGGTTATCCTACACATACACACACACACACACACACACACACACACACACACACACACACACACACACACACACACACACACACACACACACGTTGACAAGGTCTGATCTGAACATTAAACCTGTGTAGGTATAGAAGCTGGATTCCATACAATGTAAGACTAGCACCATCATATATGTCTGACTTTAACACTGTCATGGTGCACTTTATAGAGGATGATAGCATCATTGTATGCTGAGCAGAAGATGTTGGGAGGAATGTCTGACATAGATGTGCAATCACATCTCAGTGTAAAATTGTCTCAAAAATATTATTTGAGTGAACACATATACAAGTTGACTGCTGTCAGATTATAACACCTAATTATCTAATTACAGAAGCTAGAGAACAGAATACTTAAAGCTAGTGTCACAGCACAAGTTTAACTTAAAATTGTGACAGAGTGGACTCTATAGAAGATGACATTATCAGTGTATGTTAACAAGAAGATGTTTGGAGGAGTGTCTGACATAGCTGTGGACTCACATGTTATTCTAAAATTGTTACCAGATTGATTGTTGAATGAACACACACACACCACTTGACTGTAGTGAGATTACAAATCCTACCTATCTACAGAACACTGTACTTAACAAAGCACTACAGCACAAGTCTGTCTTTCATAGTGTCAGACAACAGTTTATAGCTGATTACATCAGCAGTGGCTGGTGAGAAAAAAATGGTAGTAGGAGTGTCTTACATGCTATTCTAAAATGGTCTCCAGAATGTGAACTGACATTATCATTGTATGTTTGGGAGAATATGTTGAGAGGCCTGTATGAAGTGGTTGTGTAGGTATGTATGACTGTAAAAGCACTGTTAAGATACAGACTCATGCTCTTCTAACTATGCACACACCCAAGTTAACTGCAGTGAAATTAGAACCTCTACCTAATTAGTTACACAAACTAGAGAACACTGTACTTAACTCATTACAACCAAGTGACGCCTCCAGGTGTATCTGCAGTTAACTCCTACTGACACCTCCACGTGTCAAATATTGCTTGTTCATATTTGCATCAATAATTCCAAAACCATACTATGTACAAGGTTTTAAAAGATTTCATCTTAAAGCTTACACAATATCACACTCAAATGCATTACTATTTGACCTCTGTCAGGTGCAGCAAAATAGATATCTGTTGTTTTCATGATATTAATTTATATAAATAGAATTTTCACATTTTTATAAATGTCTCCACAACCATGTAACACAGAAAGAAGTCCTTAGACTCATATGACAGCTCTCAGCTAGACAAATAAAGTGCTGCTGACAGTATATGTGTAACATGAGTGGTTGCTGAAATATTGTAAGTTGTTTACAAAATATTACAAATATAATAGTTACTCTCCCGGATTCTCAAAAGCTTGTACAGAGTGTTAGAGTAGTGTATGATGTCACGCAGGCAAGATGTCTACAGTGTGATGCAGGAACAGCCTGTTGGGGCATGCATGAGAACTGCTAAAGCTAGTCTTGCACGGACAGCATCATGGTATCAAATTACCTCATTTGCTAGTGAAAGCCATGCAAATTAGGTAAATTTGAGTTCCAGCAAACACTAACCTGTCTGTGGAAGATTAGTGTTACCCTCAGAAATGTACTTCGTTGGTAACAGAGTACATTTCTGCAAATAGCTAAATGGAGCTAAGACAGCTTCAAATAAAGGATGCATACAGTTGAGGAAGCATGCCAATGGCCAAATATAAGGCCATTGGCAGTGTAAAATGTTTAAAAACATAAAAATTTAACTTTTTTCACCCAATCTCCGATGTTTAAGCATAGCACAGCACCGCGTAAATGTGTGGCTCATAAAAAAACAAGAAAATCATTTTAAAAAGCCAAAAATAGGCATTTTCACTAAAATGCATATTCTGCCATTCAGGTGAATGGCAGGCTGAAGACAACATGGCTACTGACTAGTGGTTGCTAAGGGGGGGAAGCTCAGTGGGAGAGATGTAACCATGCATTATATCGAAATCCTAAGCAAATGAGGATAAGGATAGTGAATTCCAATTTTCGCCAGCATGTGAGGTATGTCCCAAGAGTGTAAGATTTGGAGTAGGTGAGTCTAAGACTAGAATATAGGTGAAATCATGAGAGGGGGTGTCAGACAGGCTGTAAGCTAATTGGAGCACAGTGGCTCGTATTTACCCTGAGTTGATCAGGATTGCAAACAGACGTGTCTACAGTTGTCCTATTTGAAAACCTCAAATCCAAGGTGCACACTATTATAAGATAGGAAACTCCTTGCAAACATGCACACAGCATGTGCATGCATGTGTGCACATTGGCACATGTTTGTGCTCATTTCTGTGGCGCTTCCCCCTGGGTGGAAGCAGAAAGGCAAAAGGAAGGAAAAGACGTAGTAGGAAGTTAACCAAGGAGAGCTAGCAGAGCTACCAGTTGAAATATATCAGAATAAACCAATTACACTGGCAGCAGACTAGCCCAACCCAGCCCAGCACTTTAAACTCTGCAAGCACCATTCCCCTCTGTTTTTTTCTCAATAACTCTGCAACACTGCAGTATACAAAGAGGGAAAGCTTAAAAAGCTTAAGTCAGACAAAATGTTACGGGCTGCTCTTGCTATCATAAACTAACATGTGCAAGGTGCTGAGGGTGGTGATGTTGTGAATGATTCTGAGCAACCCACAGTGAGGAGACAGTGAAGAGTGTACAGACCCAGGGTAACCTACCAGGTGCTACATGAGCTGGAGATAGTGGAGCACTATAGGGTGGACAGGGACCTCCTGCAGCAAATTGTTGAGCTGTGCCGGCCACGCCTCACACACAGAACCAACAGAGGGGAACCCATCCCAGTGGATACCAAGGTACGTGTTGGCCTAAGAATACTAGCTACAGGTACCTTCCAACAACCAACTGGGGATATAATGGGGATTTCACAGGCATCAGCATTCACGGTACTCCACCATTTCCTGGATGCCATGTCAGCACATGGTGACCACATATAATTTCCTCACTTCCCGTGAGGCATTGGCCAGCAATATGTGTCCTTTCCACCAAATAGCAGAATACCCTGAGGTAGTGGGTGCAATAGAATGCATGCACATACACATCAAAGCACCTCCTGTGAGCAGGGTAGAGTCTACATCAACCGCAAGGGCTTCCCCTCCATCAACTGCCAGCTTGTGTGCGATGCCCAGGGCATAATAATGAATGTGTGTGCTGGATGCCCTGGAAGCTATCACGATTCCCACATTTGGCATCTGACCCAGCTGTACCAGTCATTTGCCAATGGGGACATTCCCTATGGTCACCTACTAGGGGATGCTGGATACATCCTGGAGCCATAGCTGATGACACCCATCAGAAATGCACACGCACCTTAACAAGAACTCCATAATGAGGCACACGCACAAACAAGAATCATAATAGAGCATGTGTTTGGGATGTTCAAGTCATGGTTCTGGTGCCTAGACACAACTGGTGGAGCCTTTCAGTACTCACCAACTACATGTACCCAAATTGTTATGGTATGTGCCATGCTACACAATATGATCCTGCAGAAACAACTGCAGCAGGAGCAGCATGGGGCTGGGCCAAACAGCCCCCCACCATTGCCAAGGCCTGCACAGGCACAGTGTGACTCAGAGGAGGAACAACCTGAGCCTGCCCCAGTAGGCAGAGGTAGGCGTGCCCAGTATGCTCTGGCATTTGGAAAAGAGGCAATGCATAGCACATTCACTGACTCAGTAGGAACCCTGGAAATGACACCTCTCTCTGACTCGCACATACAGTAAAAGGGATGCCTAACTTGACACTACCTGTTTTCAAACATGTATAGGGAGTGTACTATGTGCATCCAACATAAACAGCCCTGCAGCACCAGCCTCAATACTGGCACAGAGACAACTTAAGTCACTCACACATACCAGTTGGGGGGATCACATAACTAACAGTCACAGCCAGCAGGACAGTTGTAGACAAAAGCAATCACAAACAAATGCTGGATCATGCCCTCTGGAGAGGCATATGGGTAACCTTCCCCCAGGCCAATGCAGACAGATAACAGCAGGCCAGGCAGTGTGATGTGGGTTGGGCAGGCTATGAAGTCACAAACTAATATGTGTGTAATTGGAAGCTAAGGTCTGTAGTACAGTGGTATGCCTCAAGCCAGTATGATAGGCAACAGTACAGAATGAAATGGAGTACCTGACATAGCAGTTCAGGCCTAGCAAATGTGTATAAGTGTCAGGTGTACTCCTCATCCTATGTACACCCACAGTAACAATCAGGTGTTCCCCCCGGGTAGAAATGAACAAATAATAGCTGTCCCCCCTGTACGTAGAAATGTTGATAAGTCTATGCAAATTGACTCATGGAAGCCCTGCAGGCACAGTGTGCTTCCTGTCAATGTACAACACAAAGATGAGCCCTGAAGTAAAAACCAACTTGATTTTTCACACACATACAGTATATGTGCCCTTAGTGGGCATGCTCACACACTTAAATGAAGCAAATGTCAGTCAACAACATACTGAAAGGTCATACTGGGCATGCTCACACACTTAAACAAATGAAGCAAATGTCAGTCAACAACAGCAAATGTCAGTCAACAACATACTGAACTGTCATACTGGGCATGCTCACACACTTAGGCCATGTCTGAGTACATCAGTGGGCCACACATATCTGGCACTTGCAATTCTTACTCCAGACACATGTCACTATTTACCAATCCTGCCTTGCGCACACAGTGATATGAAAACAGACCCATATAATATATTGACCCCCTGTCATAATCAAACTATGTAATACAAGTACTTAAGTTGTTCAAAGAAAGTTAAAATCCAAAGAAGATCAATAAATCTCCGACCAGTATCATCAAGAAACAATGAGCACTCCTAACATTATCCAAGCCTGTTGCATGGGTTACAGCAACATTTGGCACACTCCACAAGTGTTGGTGCACAACAGACCATGGGAACTATTGTCTTATAGGCGTAATAAGCCTGATCTGCAAGGCCATGGAGTCTATCATTATGGAACTCATAAACAGAGCTATTGGGAGCCTACAAACACTGAACCCTACCAATTTTGGTTTGGTCAGGGGCAGATCGTGATCCCTAAACCTTATAGACTGTTTTCAAGGCAGTTACCCAGGACATACATCAATGAAATGAGCTCCACATTGCCTACATAGATCTTGAAAACCCTTTTCCAACATCCCATACACATGTCGTATCCACAAAATCAACAACCTGTGCATAAACACGTATGTCATCTGATAGAGTGCCAACTGGGCACAGATAGATCCCACAAGGTAAGAATTGTGGTCTCCCTGTTGGACTGTAAGCTGGTAACAACTGTTGTCCCCCATGGCTCAGTCCTGGGACCCCTCCTATCTGGTGTATACTTTTCAGAAGTACAGTCAAACACACAAGGGCTATATCTAGCAAAGTTTGTGGATGACTGCAAAAAGGTTGTCATAATCGATGTTTGGGGCAACAGAGACATCCTTAAAAAGGGTCTCAATCAGACAGATGTGGTGTCAAAATTATGGCCTCAAGCTACAGTCATACAAATACCACATAAGTGCCAACACCCTAAATATGGAGGTAATAATAAGGGATTTATGGACACGTGGATAGTCATCTCTACTTTCACAAACACATTCACAAATTGGTTAGAAAATCATGCTATGTGTCCCCACTAATTGCCAAAGCTTTTGCATGTAGGTCAAAGGAGGTTCCCTCTACTCCTCAGTCATTAGACACATCAGAGAGTACCACAACACACTTGTGATGTATCTGACTAGGCACCTTCAGCAGCTGGAAAGACCACTGAAGTACCACAACAAGAAGATCACTGGCCTCAAACAGTTGCCCTATGCAACAAGACTGAAGTAACTCAATCTGTACTCTGTAGCATACCATCTGCTCTGGCAATCTCTGCCCAACATACAAGTCCATGTCCAATGCAGAACTGATGTACATGCTCTATCTGAAGTAAACCCAAGCTCACTGTGCCACATGCTCTAGGGATATAACCATCACAACAATAAATAGAACATGTTGGAGGGATACATTACTAACTCATAGACTTCCCTTGCTTTGGAACAGGCTCCCAACCTGCATTAAGCTGATTCCCTCATTGACACTCTTCCAGAGGAGCCTTGATGAGTGTATGCAAAACTGAACTTTCACACCATGGATCACTTCATCAGCTATATTACACAGAGGCATAGGGAACTAACCACAGGTGTGGTGATAGCTGCACACTCTGACCATACTAATATATGCCTTCAGGCAGATAGCCTATTACCTACCTATGTACCTATATATGTAGGGGGAACACAGTATAATAAGACAAAGATGGATGGGCAGAAATGTGTGTAAGAGGGTGACCATGACAAGTAGCCATCCAGGACTGTCCCACCCACCACACATCCCAATGCCACAAAAGACATGAGGTGCACATCTCACCCACTGTACATAATAGCCACCAGTATCTGTAAGCATTACAGAGTATGTGGTGCATGTGCCTGCTGTACAACATGATTGTACAATGAAGTACACATCTACTATCTGTAGACATGTACCTGTCACATAGGTTCATAGGTATGTAGTAGACTATCTTCACAATGGCATATATTAGCCTAGGCAAGTTATGCAGCTTTCACCACCCCATTGGTTAGTCTCCTAAGCCCTAGTTCTAATAGTTAGTACCCTAAGCCCCTATCTAGTGTGGCTGCTGATGTGATCCCTGGAGTGAATTGTCTGTTTCCCATCCACTCATCAAGGCTCCTACTGAAGAGTGTCAGCAAGGGGCTCTGTCTTATGTACATTGGGCTTCTATTCCACAGTAAGGCAGGTCTCTGGGATGGTACTCTATGCCTCCAGCATGTTGTATGCATTGTTGTGATGAGGTTCATATCCCTGGAGTGTGTAGTGCAACTCAATTTTTTTTCCTTAGATAGAGCATGTTCAACAGTTATGTGTTGGACATGGCTCTGTATGTTAGGCAGAGTTTGCCTCTGAGTAGGCAGTACACAACAGAGACAGATTCAGTTTTTCCAGTTGTGTTGCATAATACAGCTGTTTGAGGCCAGTAATCCTCTTGGTGAGGTACCTCTGTGGTCTCTCCAGCTGCTGGATATGCCTAGTCGAGTACATCCAAAATGGTGCATTGTACTCAATGATGGGTTTGATGACTTAAGAGTAGAGGGCCACCACTACCTCTTTTGATCTTGATGCAAACCCCTTTGTTGATTAGGTGGGCCACATAGGATTTCCTAACCACTTTGGCAACATGGTTGTCAAAGGAAAGATGACTATCTACTTTTGTCCCCAGATCCCTTATTACCTTGGCAGTTTTTAGGGGGTAACACCTATGAGGTAGTTTGTGGGTACTTTGTTATTCCCAAAGGGGATTACTATGCATTCTTTTGCATTGAGCTTGAGACCATGATTCTGACACTGAACATCTGAATCATAGAGTCCCTTCTGGAGAATATTTGTGTCATCCAGGGAATCTGTTATGGTACACACTTTACAGTTCCCAGCAAACTTAGTCAATCACAACCCTCCTGTGTTGGCATGTACAACTGAGAAGTATATACCAAACAGGAGGGGCCCCAGGACTGAACCCTGGGGGACACCAGTTGTTACTGGTTTAGAGTCTGACATGTAGCCAGCAACTCTTAATTTGTGGGATCTATCTGTGATCCAGTTTGCAATCCATCTTATGATGTATGGATTTATGCCCAGGTTGGTGAGTTCATCTATGATACCTGACTGGGGAATGGTGTCAAAGGCCTTAGCGAAGAATAGGTAGGATGTGTGGAGCTCCTTTCAATCATCTGTAGCCTGGGTAACTGTCTCAAAGAAATCCACCCAGTTCAGGAGGCATGATCTGCCTTTGACAAAGCCAAACTGGGTGTGCTCAACTGCGTGAAGGTTCCCAATGTCTTTATTGTATTGTTGAGTTCCATTATGAATGGCTCCATTGCCTTGCAGATCAGACTCATCAGGCTCATAGAGCGGGAATGCCAAGGGTCTGTTGTGGCCTCACAACTATGGAGTGGGAAGAACATTGCTGTGCAACATTCTATGGGTACATATCCTGTAGAGAGGATGTAGAGAGAGGTGTAGGTATACTTGATGAATATGGATACATCCCCACCCTATGTGTTATGATCCAAGTTCTGATGCCAGAAGGTATGGAATGAGTAGTATCCTGGTAGTGCTTGTGTGCTCTCTAGTGCCTTGAACTAGGTTTCTGTTACTGCACAGATATCAATATTCTCCATACTGAGGAGTGCCTCGAGTGTGTGCATTTGGAGGCTGAGACTTCTGACACTGAGTAGCATTTAGCTCACTTTGTGGTTATTTGTGTTGGTTACGGGGGTTGGTTTGTCCTTTGAGCCTTGCCTAAAAAAGGTAATATGGGGACAGCAAGAGCCTTGGTCAGTATTGAGAAGCATAGGTGTGACAGGTGCAAACCATCTCTAGTGAAGCAATGAGGCTTGTCTATCATGTCATCCCAGGCAGACAGAGACTGGATCTCCTTTGAATGACACCAGAAGCTCAGCCAGTTGTTGAAGTTTATCATCTTTTTGTTATATTGCAGTATCATGTAGGTGAAGGTAAAATGCTACTCAAGGTCAGGGTCATACCAGCCTGGGCTACATGATCATAGAGCTACTATATATCTCTTGTCATGTTGTCCTGGGAGGTATGTCTTAGATCATTCACACTGACATGTACAAAGACCGCGTCATATATGTACCTGTTCTGGAGTGATGTAAGTGCTTATGTTATGTGGCAGATCATAGCACCTGACAGACAACTGACAGTAACCTTCCCCTTGTCCAGCCTAGTGAGTGGAACATCTGTGTGCCTGACTATGGAGTCACTTATTACTAGTGTGTTGGGTATGTTGTTTTGCCTTAGGGCCTGTTGTGAGGCACACTGCTTTGGTGTATTATGTGTTTTCTGGCGTGTGCTTGGAGGTGCATGTTGTTTGCTTGTCTGCTTAGGAGGACACTTTCTCTTTTTCAGATTAATATTTGTATTCTCCGAGTATGTTAATGTGTATTTATGTGTGTGTTTTACTGGTGCTTATATTGTAGGTCTATGTGAGACTGTTGGTGTTGTGCTTGTATGACCCTAATCCTCTTGACTGTATTTTCCAGTATTGGGTTGACAGAGCTTAGCCTCCAGTTTGACCCTGTGTGTGCCAGCATGTGGTGCATCAACCCATATATGATATGGTTATGGCCTATGCATCCAATACACTCACAATACACCTAGTAGGATAAGCCTGCTGAGGTTAGCAAATGTGAAAAAATCCTTAGGGCAAACTGTCAGCAAGAAATGCCTGTATTGCATCCTGTAACTCGATATTGCTTGTTGAAGTGTAAAAAAGTACTAAGTTTGGATTAAGAACCTCGCACTTGCCAAATGTGTGTGTGTGTCTGTCTCTCCCTGGGAAGAGAAAGCAACCTTTTTGGAGACTACTCACACCCCTTAAAAGTGATTTACTCATCTTTCTCAAGTCTGATGATGTCACTATCCTACAAATACACCTGTGGGAAATTGAAATCCCAGTAATGCGTATAGCACATTGTGTAAATGCATACTGCTGTAATATCATAATGTAGTTAGGTAGGAGTCTGCATACCACACCTGCCAACTGTGTGTGTCTGTCTCTCCCTGGAGAGAGAGCAACCTTTTTGGAGACTACTCACACTCCTTAAAAGTGATATACTTATCTTTGTCAAGTCTGATGATGTCACCATCCTACAAATACATCTGTAGGAAAGTACAATCCTAGTCATGTGTATAGCATGTTGTATAAATGCATGCTGGTGTAGTGTCATAATGTAGTTAGGTAGGAGTTTAAATCCTACAATTGTCAACTGTGTGTGTCTGTCTCTTCCTGGGGAAAGAGCAATCTTTTTGGAGACTACTCACACCCCTTAAAAGTGATATACTCATCTTTGTCAAGTCTGATGATGTCACCATCCTACAAATACATCTGTGGGAAAGTGAAATCCCAATCATGTGTATAGCGCATTGTGTAAATGTGTGCTGCTGTAGTGTTATAATGTAGTTAAGTAGGGGTTAGAATCCCACACTTGCTAACTGTGTTTGTCTCTCCCTGGAGAAAGAGCAACCTTTATGGAGACTACTCACACCCCTTAAAAGGGATATACTCATCTTTGTCAAGTCTGATGATGTCACCATCCTACAAATACACCTGTAGGAAGGTGCATTCCCAGTTATGTGTATAAATGCATATTGGTGCATTATCATAATGTAGTTAGGTAGGAGTGTGACTCCTGCACTTGCCAAGTGTATGCATCTGTCTTTTCCTGAGAAGAGAGCAACCTTTTTGGCGACTACTCACACCCCTTAAAAGTGATACACTCATCTTTGTCATGTCTGATGATGTCACCATCCTACAAATACACCTGTGGGATGATTAAATCCCAGTAATGTGTATAGTGTATCATGTGAATGCGTGCTACTACATTATCGTAATGCAATTAGGTAGGAGTTTGAATCCCACACTTGCTAAATCTGTGTTCCAAGTGTGTGACACCGTTGGCCAATGTGGAGTGGGTTTTGATTTTTCTAGTGTATTACATATCACAATGACAACTGTATGTGCATAACACATGTAAGATAGCTGTGGGGCAAAGCCATATACATACATGTGACCTCAATTTTTTTCATAGGTGGGTGCTATGCTTTCTCCATGAAAGCATCTGTTAGCCTTGCCAGAGTGTGCTTGCACTTTCCAGACCTTAGGTTACTTCTGTATGCTTGTGACAAGCTTAGCCACTGCAGTGATCCCTGGGCTACGTCTTCTGTTTCACATCCACTCATCACGGCTTCTATTGAAGAGTGTGAGTGAGGGTTTATGCTTGAGGTATATTTGAATCCTGTTCCAAAGAAAGCAAAGTCTGGCAAAGATGACTAATCATTATAGGTGTGCAGCAACCTCTGTTAATCTGCATGCAAACCCTTTATTGCTTATGTGCTCCACAGAGGGATTTTCAAAACCTTTTGGTAATGTGATTATCAAAGGAGAGATGATTAAATACATGGCTCTATGTATACATTAGTACCTGTTCCACATTTTGTGGGCTACTACCTATGTGGTACTCTGGGAATACTTTGTTTTCTTAAAGTGGATAACTATGCTTTCTTTGGCTTATAGCTTTACAGAATGATTTTGACACCAGGTATCTGTCTCTATGATACCCTTTTGGAGGATGTGTGTGTCATCTGGAAAATAAAGTATAGCCCACAGTATGCATTTTCATCAAACGTGGGAAGACATATCCCTACTGTGTTTTCCTGTACCTAAGAAAACTATATGCCAAACAGGAGTGGTCCCAGGACTGAGTGCAGGTGAATACCACTTGTTACTGGCATAGAATTGTACATGGAGGCTGCAAATGTTAGTGTCCTACATCTGTGTGTCAGTTGTCAATCCATAATCTAACATTCATTTATCATCAGTCTGTTGAGGTTATGTATAATATCAGAATGTGGGATGGGTATGAATTGCTGGGTGAGCTATAGCTTGGCTGTGTGGACCTCCCCTCCCTCACCTATAGCCTTGTTAACTGGCTTGAAGTCTACTAGGTGTAGGAGCCATGATCTGGCCTTTAGAGAACCTAAGTGGGTATGGTGCAGTGTTTGCAGGTCCATAATGTCTCTGTTAATGAGTTCCATAATGCTGTGCTCCATAGCCTTCCAGATAACATTTGTCTGGCTTATAGGGTGAGAGTTTCCAGGATCTGTTGTAGTTCTACTCTTAATCAGTGTATGTTAACATTTGCACTGGGTGCGATGAGGGTGGACAGGATTATGAATAAGTATATTAGAGGGTCAGTCTAGGTTTGCACAGGGGAGCCAAGCCCCTTCCCCTGCAGTGCTTTCAACTGAAGGTGGCACAGGGCCAATGGAGGAGGAGGTCCCAGGCTGGGCACCGGATCTGCTGGTTCCAGGTGCCAATAGAGCAATGGCATTGTTACAGTTGGTTGCTACCAGTACATGGCTACATCCATTTGTATTTCAGTGTTTTATTCCTACATAAGGGTATGTTTCCAAAACTCCTTCCAAAGCTATTTGCACAGTGTGTAACAGCAGAAAGGCTAATATGCCTCTGCATTTCTGCCTCTGCCAGACCTCTCAACCAATCAGGGACAAATTTGAATAGAATCAGGGAAAAGTCAAGAAAAAATCAGGGACAATAAGGGACACTTTTAAAATATTAGTGCTATTATGTTGAAACATTGAGAGAATCAGAGCATATGAATTAATACACCTTTTCTGAAGTAAAAGAAGTGTATAACTCTTAATTATTGTCATTATTCATTAAGTGTAATTCACCACCTTTCTGCCCAAAGTCACTAGTTTTAGGGGGAATTCAGAGGGACAGATCTAAAATTTGAGTCAAAATCAGGAACGTCCCTGAAAATTAGGGACAGTTGAGAGGTATGGCCCTCTGCCCTAAACAGATATGCCAGTGTTTGTCCTGCTGTGATACTGTGTTGTGTTGTAAGGTGAGGGTGTAACATTATTTCCTGCTAGAATGGCTGTTTCTCTTATCACAGTCATGTAATGTAATCCCACAACAACTGTTGGCCAACATCCACAGAACAAGTTGTATGGTATGGTATTCCTAATTTTCCTTTACATTCACTCATTCTGATGCATGATATAATTATTTAAGCACCAATTTAATGAATGTCTGTTGTGGCTTAGTGGTATTTCATGTTGTGTAGTGTGGGCAAGGTCCGGGGTTCGAGACTTACAGAGGTATTTTATTTTGTTCCAGAGCAGAACAAGGGCCTTCACATACAGAGTGATTAAGGCACTTTTAAGCAGTTATGAGTGGGTTTGTGCAATGCCTCACATTGCTTAGCCAATTGCAAACCCGCTTTCTACTGCTTAATAGTGTTTACTCCTGCTCACCCCCACACTAATTTCTTTGAAAGAAAAGAAAAATGGGGAGATAGGAAAGTGGTGGAAAAGGGGCACAAAGAGGGAAAGACAGTATGGAAAATAGCTTGGGATGTGCAGGACAGGTGTAGGGAAGGTCCATAGCTGCCCATTTCTTCAACAGCAACAGCTGTGCATATGCAATAAATTTGGAGTTAGATATGAACCCTTCAACCCCTGAGAGAGGGGTGAGGACAACAAAGTATGTTGTAATGCCAATTAAACAACATTTCATGTGTCCAGTGGACATGTGTGCAAAATGGGCAGCTATGTATGGGGCGTATTTTTTTTTTTTTGAGAACAGATTGCCCTTTTTTTCAGGTGAAAGTGGAATGTGGGGTGGGGAAGTAGGTATATTTGGGAAGGTACATTGGGGAGGTAAACAGACACGACAAACAAGATGCATACAGGGGTGGTATACGACATGTGGTAGGTGAACACCTTTGATGGGTAGCGATGTTTGGAAATTGCAAGCCCAAGAGCCCCCAGATGGAAACAGTGGTACTGAGGTCCCCACCCATGGGCAGTCACCACTGCACCTTCACGGCCCAGAATGTGGCTGTGCTGGGGGCTGTGTAGGAGGGGCAGGCTGACCCATGAGTTGCGCAACTAGGGCCTCAAGCTGGCGCAATGGTTCTGCAACAGAACGTTTAATATCTCTATGCACCGCAGCCCAGACCATACGAAGGGTGATAGGTGCCTCTCCGCCCACGCTTGCACAGGGGAGCCAAGCCCCTTCCCCTGCAGTGCTTTCAACTGAAGGTGGCACAGGGCCAATGGAGGAGGAGGTCCCAGGCTGGGCACCGGATCTGCTGGTTCCAGGTGCCATGGCCAGCTGAGGTGGGACAGGTGGGTCCGCTGGGACCGGCCTTCCCTTACGAACTATGTTTTGGAGAGTTTAATAAAGATATTGGTTAGTAACAGTCAACAGCATTCCCAATTAGTTATAACAGCATGCAGAAGGATTCTCATTAACCCAACACACCAGATTTTCAACAGCTGAACAGCAAGCATAACACTTGCATATATAGAACAACAGTGGACATTACAACAACTTGCAGGTTTAATTGATGGCAACAGGCCACCAATATTGTGGTATTTTAACAGGGCACATGCATAGAAATAAATGCAAATATTTATAAACCAATGGGACATATGTCCCAACAAATGTTTTGAGATTAGACATACTGATTGAGGTGTGGAATTGCATTTTTTATGCACATACAGTAGGGTGGAAAAAGATAGCTCACTTAACTTATATATCCTTCTAGTTTTCACCACATTCCTATTAACTGCAGTTATATGTCCCTTACATGTATTATTACACTACCCAATGTCCTTATATTGTGCAATTGGATTTTGCTAGATCATTATATACATGAGCTGTATCTTACATACAAACTGTCCAAGATGCAGATGTTATTGCAAAATATTGCAAAATATTTTGAGAATTGCTCACACACACTACTGCTAAGATTGTACACTGACAGCTCTACTTTCATATAATTATCTGTATATGTTCAGGTGAAAGTATCAGTTATATGTTAACAGCTCCCTACATTTCTGGCAGCAGACTGACATTTCTGGGGAATAGAATACCAAGCTACTCATGTGCCAGATTAACCTGTACATGCTGGGCATGAACCAACAGTTGAGGGCTGTAAATATGCATAAAAGCTACTGGTGCTCCCTTCATCCATGTTATATGGGCCTACCCAAGTGTGGGTTGACACTGCTTAATACAACACTACTATTCGTAGAATGCATCAGTACAACAACATGTCAAAGAAAATGACACAGACGCACTCCTGGAATTATACATTTATTAAAGGATTATTACACCTTTATTTATTGGGTTAAAACACTTTTTGAAGGCTCTCTCATTTATTTTATATAACAGTACATGCAGAATAATTACTAACCTGCCTCATGATGCAGCCTTTGCAGCCTATCTGCATGGGCATGCAGATTCATAGCCCAGTCACCTGCAGCTGTGAAGTAAATGCAGTGATATTGAGATACACCTATCCATAGTATAGACAAGCATGGCAATTCTTATCTACTTAATACAATGGCTACTTACTCAATACTGGAGCATTACGCATCCTACGGGATTCCTGGATCCACTGGTCCAGTTCATCCCCCCTACACCGGTTCAGGTCAGAAAAATGGTGCCTGATCTGCTCACCAGTCCAAGAAACACCAGTGGCACTGGTGAGATCATGGGCAAGACTGTTCCAGGCCTCCGTTTTATATTGGGTACCCTGGTACTGGCCCTGCAGGAGTCTTTGCTCATGTTTGTGGATGAGAAGCTATACCATCATTTTGGACTCCTGGATGCCCCATGGTTGCACTCTAAACCGATTGCCCTCAGCTACACCAGCCATGCTGACTGCAGAAGGAAGCTTCAACCAGTTATAGCAAGTATTCCTGCCTGTGGAGATTAAATATGCCTCATTTCCTGCACTTATTTGTGATCGGCCAGTTTTGGAAAAGCTCAGCTGTGGGTACGCCTGCTTAGCTGATGTTGGCAATGTTTAAAATCCCTTTGATAGATATGTCTCTGTTGAAAGTGCATGTTTGTGAAATGCTATCATGAATTAGTGGTTAAGTACTGTGACTATAGTTCACAGTATCCTGAGTTTGAGCCCTGTCACTGCTTTTTATTTTCCTGCTGGACAGAACTGACTGCTTAAGGAACAGTAAAGCAGGTGTAAGCGTGTTTACCCGACTTTGCCCGACTGCCCGGCGTTGCCTGATGTTGTGCTGGTTAGCGCGGAGTTGCGCATAGGTTATCAGCAGTAACATGTGGTGAACCTGTGTTACTCCTCCTTAGCATTGCGCAGCTGCACACAAATGTATTTAAATATGCTCAGTACTGGTAACATGTGTGCTTTATATTGCTTAAAATAAGGTACTCATGCCTCAGAATGCATAAACATTTCACCTTCATATATATAATTCATGCACCACTAAATTTAACATTTCAGTGTTTTTTGCAAACTTATACATAAAAAAATGTCAGGAAATGTTTTTGTATACAGATTTCCCCACACAAAATGGAACATGCAGTAGTGGGACTCGAACTGGGAATGCCTCCTATTTGTGCAAAAGTTCTAACCACTACGCTATCGCTATGTTGCTTAATTTGCATATATTTTTCTTGTTATCCTCTTCTGGTGTCTAAGCGGCTGTAACTGTAGCTAAGCAATGGGCAAACTCTGGCAAACCCGCACAACTATGCGCAGCTATATCGGAAGATATAAAAAAATTATTTTTATTTTTTATTCTGTTAGTTGTTGAACATATGGGGGAGTGTAGTGTTACATTGTACACATATGAGTGGACTCTCTCATTTAAATGTGAAGTTGTGGCATTTCTTCATTGCAGGGGCATGGATATTTGGACTGCTCGGCAGTCTGACACGCCCCCCTAAACTCGTCCATGATCCATGTAAGCTTTAGACTTGGGGCAGTGCTCCCTCATTAATATGCATGGCGCGCTGCCATCACAATCTTACACTGGCGCTTCTGTGCAAGACTAATCTAGTCTTACATGGAAGATTAGTAAATCCGGGGGACTGTGTTTACTGTGGCTTATAAAATTCACTTTAAGACCTAGAACCTAAAGAATACTACCAATTTAAAAACAGTTTGCTCTGAAGAGTTTGCCATTTATACTTCTTTCATAATTCATATGGTTTCCGAGACAAGAACATTTGTTTGAAATGTGAGGACATAATTTAATTCTGTCAAAAGGCTGAGGCTCCACCTACTGGAAGTTAAAGTACAAACTTCCTGCGCTCCACTGGAGTGAATGAGTTAATGCTAGTCCCATGGCGCAAGTCTGACTTTTGCACTGTTGCAGAATACCTGGCATGGGTGCAATCATCATTGCATGTTTGGGAGAAGATGTTGGGAGACCTGTATTAAATGGCTGTGTAGGCATGTACAACTGTAATAATTGTTGTTCTCCATGGGACTGGATTACTGACAGTAGGATATAGACTCATGCTTCTCTGCCTATGCTTGCACACACCCACACACACCAGTTGTCCACAGTGAGACTAGAGCCCCTACCTAACTAGTTACACAAACTAGAAGAAAGAGTATTTGACATAAGAGCCACAGTACAAGTCTGACTTTTAAACTGTTTCTGGATACTTTATAATGGATGACATCACTGTATGTTTGGGAGAAGATGTTGAGAGGCCTGTATGAAATGGCTGTGTAGGCATGTATGACTGTAAACATTTTTGTTCTCCGTGACACTTGATTGTTGATAGTAGGACTAAGACTTATACTCTTTTGACTATGAACACACACACACACACACACACACACACTGACTCATACATACAGGCACATACATAATGCGGCTGTTGAGGTAAGTTAAGCCCCACCTAACTATTTTATTCCCATCTGCAGAACCCAGTAGTTAATATTTGCTCCATCCCAAAAGTATGCTTTTTCCTTGTCATAGTAGACTTTATAGACAATTACATCATCATTATATGATGTAGGTAACATATCCTGATATGAGAGTGGTGAGCAAAGTGTGGACTTTGGATTTTCTGTTTTGGTTCCAATGTGAAGATATACTTTAAAAGATAGCTTCTCATACTAGATGCAATAAGTTGTCAGGAATGCATATTGCAGATGTTGCAGACCAGTGATATATGAACTTGTTTCTCATTATGCTGTGCACATTACACACTCACAGTCATAGTACATTTGCTTAGAAAAGCGAACGATGATTTATTGACCCCATATAAGCAAAAGCTTATAAACTCGAACGCTTAGAACAGCGATTTTTTTCCAAGGGAAAAAAATCGCTGTTTCAAACAAAAAAAAAAACACTTAAAACATAACAAAGTGGGGGGCTTCACCCCCCACACCCCCTACTTAAATATACCAACTCCAGGATCGCACTACAGTGACAAAAATGGAAAAGTAATGGATGCAGCCAAGCAATTTCTTTCCCAGAGAAAGAATTTGCTTATATGCCGCTTCATCATTTTGCCTTTTCATCTTTTCAAGCTCGACCAAGATGCATTTGAAAGAATGCGTCTTCGATAGGAACCCTATATATATATATATATATATATATATATATATATATATATATATATATATATATATATATATATATATTTATACACATTTCCCCTGCTGTTGAATGACAGTGCTTCATGGTGAAAAAACATCACAAATATCTACACACACACACACACACACACACACACACACACCACACACATATATATATATATATATATATATATATATATATATATATATACAGTACAGTAGTAAGCGGGAGCAAAATGGACAGTTATGTCTAGTATGAAATCTATGTTGGGAACACATTGCCATTGTTTGTGAAGGTGGGACTGGTATGTTGGGGAAGGATTGTAGGTATATTTGGGGAGGTAGAATGGGTTGAAAGACAGACAAGACAGCATACAGGGGCATTATATGACACTTGTGGTGGGTAAAAACCTTGGATGGGGAGTGGTGTTTGGAAGCCCAAGAGCCCCCATATGGAAACAATGGATCCAAGGTCCCCACCCATGGGCAGTCACAACTGCATCTTCATGGCCCTGAAGATGACTGGGCTGGGGACTGAGCAGGAGGAGCATGCAGACCCCGTGATTGTGTACTGAGGACCTCAAGGTGGTGTAGCACAACCCCCAAGTCTCTGTGGAGCTCCCTATGCACCAGACCCGGGGCCTGACTTCAGGTGACAGGGCCCTGTCTGTGTGTGCTCCCTGGGTGGGGACAAACACCATCCACTGAGGTGGCTCCACCTGACGGTAGTCCAAGACCAGCAGATGATGAGGTCCCGGTTTGCGTCCCAAATGTGGTGTGGCCTGGTAACATGGCCAGATGAGGTGGTTCTGCTGGGAACTGTCTTCTCAAACATGCTATTGTTGCACGGTTATAGAACATATGTGGGTAGTAATAGTTCACATATTCCAGGATTATGTTTAACAGCATGCATAAATATCCCCATTATCACAAAACACCAGATTTGAAGCAGTCACATAGCAAACAGAACACATGCATATATAAAACCATAGTGGCCCTTACAATGGCATACAGGTGACACTGTTCGCGGCAGGCCACCAATGATAGTTTTTCAACATGGAACATGACTAGAAACACATTGCACAAATTGTTGTACAATACTATATATGTCCCAACAGCAGGTTTGCTGTAAACATACCCGTTGAGTTGTGCATTCAGATTATTGTTGCAGATACGGTGAGGGGGAGACGGATGTGTATTAACAACTATAATATCCTTGCAGTTTGAGGTCCTCGGACCTTTTTTCCTCTTTATGTCTTTCAGGCACCATGTCATGGGAGTGCTTGCCAGTTTATTCCCCCAGGAGAGTAAGGTGATTATACACCACCTGGTGCAGCACTACCACACCCTGTTTGGACGTATAGCCCATGATCTACAGGAGAGGACCACCCTGTGAAACGAGCTTGTCCACAGGGTAAATGATGTTGGCTTACATAACTACAGTTATGAGCAGGTCTGACATTGGTGCACTGACCTACTCCTCCATGCCCATCAGCATGCTGCTGCGGTTAGAAGGGACCATTTAGCCACAAGGGGTCATGTCATGTACCCCCCTGACACCTGCTGAGGAGCTCCTCCCAGCCTTGGGGCACCTGCCCACCCACAAACACAAGACCCTTTAGAGAGCATTGTGGAGGTGGGTGCTACCCACACAATAGATGTGGAGCATGCAGGTAAGGCCACAAGACACATCAGTAGACCACTGTTACTTATCCATCTGCATCTGTAGAGTTTAATCATGCATATGTTAGATAAAATATATATGGTCTGCTGTTGCGTTGCAGTAATAAACAGATGTGCATAATCTGTAATATTGTGGTTTTGTACTTTTGATGTACTGTAATGCTGCTCACACCCTGTACCAATGCCACAGGTGTGGCTACTGACATTACATCTCTCACACAACTATGTATGTCCGTCTGGTATACCTCTGGGGCAGCAGCCTGTAGATGGTGAGTATGGTGTTGTTTGTTCAGGTTTGCTAATACACCAGCCATGTTATGGCCATGGTATTTACCATGCACACATTTAACACACCTACCCATAATGCATGCTGTACATGTTCACTTATTGTTGCTGTTAACTGCACTGCATCATAGTGGTCACCATGGTGGCATATCTGAAGGGTATGTAAAAGTCCTGCAATATAACTAATAACCTGTCATTGCAAGATGTGTGCACAGAGATGAACATAATGATGGGACTAATGCCCTACAGTAGGAACATGTCTGAAACATCACCCTTATACAGTGCTACAACAGTGTATATACCACTATTACAATGGGAACTGTTACAGATCTACACAACGGCATATCACAATACCGCATTCCACAACCCTTACAACCTGTAATGTGGTCCTAACATGAGCAATGAATGTGTAATATGGAATCCTATGTTAGGACAGCAAATATGGGGAATACATCCCTTAACAAACACTGGAAGCATATGTGTGCATACACTCCAAATACATATTGTGGCAGCAGCTTTTGAGGTACTGACAGCATTCATTCTTCATGAGTATGCACCTTCCAGCAAGTACAGGTCCTCATTGTCACACCAAGAAATGGTCTGCTGTCCAAGACATTTGTCCATCAAATGTGCCCACTTACCTGCAACACAGGCAGCCGTGGCTTGCATACATCTTACAAGCCATGAAATAGATCCCATACCCAACAGGTAGCACACAGGAGTGGGACATGTAGCCTTACCTCACCATTGCATATACCATGGCAAACAATGCAGGCAGTCATATATGTGGCGAGGATGTATGGGACAAGATTAATGTAGAAAATAAACAGATGGCTCATCCAAGACAGATGATTAGACATGTTGCAAACTGGTCATGCAGGCTGCCTAGTAACATGCCACAACACTGAAGAAGTTGCAGGAATGTCTAACAAGTACTGGCTGTGCAGTACCTGTGTCAACAATCGCCTGGACTCTGCATAAGTGTGGCCCATGGGTTAGGGTAATCAGATGGGATAGTTGTTCCACAGGAAACATCAGCCAGGGCTCTCTACAAGTAGCATATGCATAACATCAAAAGTCCTCCAAGGGCATGTGTTGCAATGTGTAATGGTGTACCAAGACCAAGTTGGAAAACTACTGACAGTATCAATTATGATACATGTGCTGCACAAGCAACACCTCACCCCACCTCAGGCCCACCATCCCCATCTGTACCTTGCTGGTGACAGTGTACACCTGTATGTTTGCCATTAATTAGCAGGGACTAGGCCGGTACACATGGTGTTCAGAATTTGGGACACTGCAAAATAACACACGTGTAGTCCATAGTTGTCAAGCATCTGCAAAAAGGCTGAGGATGGGGAGGGGGTTTCATTCTGAAACACAACAGGCAACTGAAGCAGACATCCAAAGCTCACTAAGAATGGATGCATCTGCACACCGTCAAGGTCATGAATTGTGGCAGACATAACACTGACTCCACAGCAATAGTGATGGCACTGTGTGACCTCAAAGGGCTGTGCACATGAAGTGACCTTGCAATCATGCAGAGTTGGGGAACATTTGTAGGGCAGAGTGACCAAATACTGGCAAATGCAGATGGCCCATGCTAGTATACCCATTCCAGGAATAGTGACTGCTGTAGTACACTTAACTGTTGGAGCAACAAACCATCATGATAAGGGTGTCCGCACTTATGCACCCACAAATTGTATGCATCTCAATCAGCATCTGCACATCTAACACATTTGTTTGATACTGCATTTGATTGCACAGGTCATATGTCACATATCAGATTCATGTAATGTTAACATATGCAGTAATGTGGCCCCATGGCATATCAAGGAAGAGGGTGCCATGTCAATAAGGGTGTGTACACACCTCAAAGCCACAGTAAGGTTTGAAGGTTGTCAGTGTAACCGCATTTTATTGGCCATACATGCACCTCTGATGATGAGATTTGTAAATCAGACATCAAGCATTCACTAATAACATCTGTCCACATATCATCCCAGGTATGTGCCGGACAAACACATAGGGGCTATGAGCAGCAGAGCAAACATAACTGACACACATATACACATTCAGCTATGGTGTTTACACCTGTGAGGTATGGTGCACAGTACATGCCAGGGTGATGAACAGGTGCACAGCAATACTGTGTACATGGGTGCAATGTGTTCCAGGGAAGGGGCATCACCTACTAACACAAGCCATGCATCACAGAGATGTATAATGTTGGTAACAAGGATTGACTATAGCTGCACTGGATGCTGAGTGCCATATGTCATGCATGTTGACAGATGGGTAATGAGAGGTCTGTGTGTAATATCTTTGTGCAACCTCATCTGTAAGTGTGTGTGTGTGTGTGTGTGTGTGTGTACTGTTAAACAATGATGTATAGGTCTTAAAGTGCATTTCTTGTTTTCCCCTCACAGGTGGCGATGTGGGTCAGGGTCCCTCCTGCAGGCAAACTAATGTTAGTGTCCATAGATACTTACAATGATGTTAAGTGTGTTGAGGCACAGGCAGAGTTGTCTGGGGCTGAATCTGGGCCATCGTTCAACATCCCACTGTTATCCACCCCATCCCTGCACACAGTCACATTGCCTATACATACCCCATCACTAGTGGCCATAGATGAGGGACAGTTGGCAGGTGGTGGCATGGGACAGGACAGTGTGGTATCTATGGTGCATGTGTCTGGACACAGCAGCCATAGCTGGATGTCCAGCAGGGTACCACACAGGCAGATGTACAGGGGTGCTCATAGGAGGGCTGCTGGTCATCATGCTCCTGGCAGAAGTGCCACATCTGGTGCCACCAGATGCATGTTTCAGGCCATCATGGAGGCACTGGAACATATGGAATGGTATACCAGACAGGGTCTGAGGCTGCAGAGGGTTACTCATTCCACTGTTATTGACAACATCCGTGATCTTGCAGGTGCCCACCGTTATTTTGCAGAGGTCATGGATAGATAGTTGGGTGAGTTGGTGGGAATCCTTGACCGTGGAATGTCTGTTCTTGAGCATATGGTGGGAGTAGTGCGACGGCCATGTGGACGTAAACCAGCAACACCAACAGCTGAAGGTTGACGTGGACTTGCAAGAAGTCAGTGCCGCTCCCGTAGTGGCAGTACCAGCCCCAGCACTGCAGAGGGCACTGTCCACACTACAACATGGCAGGCCATGTACACATGGCCCTGGCCGGTCCCAAGAGGGATCTGGATCCAGCGGGTATGTGTCATCAGGGCAGAGTACTGTATCATGTGTTGTACCTGGTGGTGTCCGTGGAACCCCTGGCAGGCACAGTTCTTGTGTCTGTGGCCAGAGATTGTGAACTGCACACCCTGCCAGGTATGGTCTGCAGCTGTCCAAGAAACCCACTTATAGGTAAGCCATATGGCAGAACTGTGTGCATGCATACATACACACTTCACCAACACAGCTAGGGCAACCCCATACCAACACACACCACATGACAACAGCCCAATTAATAAAAAAAACCTAACACACACATATGATGTCAAACATATGGCTCAGCCTAGGTCTCTGGCAAGCCAACAACATACCCTGTGCATATGATACCTTTGCCACATCCCTGTCATCCATAACATCGATGCAGGGACAGGCTAATATGGTTCTGATGCACATGGTGACTGTACTACAGTGTACCAATGTAATGCTGTGCAACATGTTTTCAGCACTAAAGTTTAATGCTTACAGGTCAGGAAGTGTAGCTGTTCAGCTATGATGCATTATAGCTGTTATTAACACTGAGTGATTGTGGTTTCCATAATGTATTCCGTTTGTGTTATAGGTGTCGATGTGTTATCAGGATGTTGGTCTGCTGTTGTTTTCTACAAGGGGTATGGCACTATGGTGACACCTTGACTGTGCCATATCCTGGGTACAGCTGAACATATGTCACAGGTCTGTATAACAGTTACTGCATGTGCCCCATGCCTGATAGGTCTGAGGGTGTATACAGGTGAGCACATGGTGGCTGATGTCAGCAGCCCATCTACAGTGGACAATGGTAAGCGTACTAGGTGGTACACACCACATGTTTGTGTATAACACACACAGAAGCTTTGGTGTTGATGCAATACACAAAATACTGCACACATGGATGTATGTACCTTTGCAAGGAACCCATTTTAGTCTATGTAATTCCACCAAGACAGAATAGGCCTAACAGCACATTGGGAAATAAGCAGTCTGTTAGTTTAATATCATTGACAATGGTACTGGCAGGGTATATGTCCCCTTCCCCAATGTAGTACAATCTTCAACTCGGTAAACATAGGTGTGGTGGTGTAAGTGGTACAGTCCTACTCTTTGGAGGGTGTGAAGTGGTAGAGAACCGCAGACAGTGTGATTGACAACAACTTAACCTGTTAACATGAACTGTACAGTATTTCAGTGAACTAAGGGGGATACACTCAACAATAACTGCAATGATGGTGGCTGAGCTGTGTCCACAAGATCCACACCCAACTACATATACCAACCCCAGTATCGCTGTACAGCTGTACAGTGGGGAAGAGGGCATTTACATATCTACTACTTGTTGTGATGGAATTAATTTCTACATGATGATACCTGTGAAATGTTAGCATTTGCCAGACAGTTCTCAGACAAATGTCCTCCTGGGACATGTATATTCTGCAAAATGAAGTAGATCCCTTCACATACACACACACAATCTTGCTTGGCAACACTGGTACTAGAACCCCTAGCTAGGTATGTAGTGCTACTAATGTGTGTGGCCTTAAGTGAACACACCACACAGCTTTTAGGATGAGGTGTGTTCCAGGTTACATGTTAAGTGAAGAACATCACCAGGCCCTGTACAGTATGGTAATGGGGGATGCACTGGTTGTTTATGAACAATACATAGTGTGACATACTGTCATATACACATTGACAAACACATAACAGTCATACACACATCTGAGAGACCTGGGCTTATCAGTGCTAACTACCTTGTTGGTGTATCCATTCTGTTACAGATAAATTGCACACAGCACATGCATCACTGGGCTGGATAGAGTTATCAGTTACCTGTATGGTTGATTGTGACAGTAGTCCCCATACAGTGGAACATGAGACATGTACTGGGGGTACTATGGTATAAAGACGGTGCTTTGTTAGTGCAGTAGGTAGCACATCAGACTCATAATCTGAAGGTCATGAGTTCGATCCTCACACAGGGTAATTTCAAATTTTATATGACTGGATGGGAGAAAGAAAATTCACCCTCGGGATCACGTCAGACACCCTGCTAGACAGGGGTCCAAGGAAGTAAATAGTGTGGGAAGAAATAGCCAGGGAATTGTTATGGCTAGGCTTGCATAGGCCCTAGGGCCAATAGCCTTGTGCCAGCCTATGAACCTATACCCAGCACCCACACCCCACAGTGAATATTGTACTCATTGAAACCCATGATAATACTCTGACATACCCACCATCACAGATTGGCCAGGACTGCAATACAACCCCTTGTCTATCTCAAGGGTGCTACTACAGGGATATGCAGCTATGGCACATGTCACAGGGGTAGTAGGGTGATGCATTGTCATGGCTCTCCTACAGTCAGCAACATCACTATCCCTAATACTGTGTGGCAAGGTGTATTGTATTAGGAGAATGTGGCCTCAGAATGATGTATCCTACAAATATACACACTTGCACACATGCAAACACTTGCCAGAATTTGCAGGGTAACCCATGCCTATCAACCTATTTGTACAAATGTGTTGTGCTGGTACTGCAAGCTCCACGCAGCCCATAGGGTGAAGAGTGTAACAAGGTATATGTAATGTTCATTACAGCAGCAGCCATATCTAACTATGGCAATGGGGGGGGGGTGCAGTGGGTGTGAAGGGCCTCAGGGTATTATCAACTACAGGTCTACAAACACACAGACACTGTTATTCTCAGTAATGCACATGTACACATTTGTCAGTACTGGGGTCCATAGGTGCAGGTATTCATAGGTGTGTACCAGGATATTGCCCATGGAGAGATGGGAAGAGTTGGGAATGTGTGTACAGTGGTATCATGTCACCTGCTATTTGCCAGCAGGCCATCTAGCAACAGATGCCAAGGGGGTTATCTTCAGGGTAAGAGTTACATGCAACATCCAATCATCTGGTTGCCTCTTGCAGAGGGCCAGTGAGGTGCTCCAGTTGACATGTATGCAACATGTATTACATAACATGGTCAGTGTCTGTATTGGAGACCTGTACCCAAGCATGTTCTGTTGAATGTGGTAGTGTAGTTGAGGTATCCATGGCATGTGGTGCATACAGGGTGTGGATTCCTAGCTGTGGCATTCATAATACAAGTGGGCAGACATGTCAGTGTCACTCAAGCATAGATTGCCTGTAAGCAGCCAAGATGGAGTCCTGACATCTGCACATCTGTACAGAGGACAGACATCAGCTAGCCCTAGCCAACTCTTTATGCAGTAGGATGACTGTGTTGACAGATGTCTGACACTGGTAGTTATGCCATTACTACATGACAGCAGCCCTCAGTGACATGTTCTATACACACAGTAGTCTACAGTTAATATCCACATGTCAGATCAGTATCCAGTAGGAAGTACTTAATGACACACTGCTCACACAGCAAGAAAACGACAGTGAGAACTCAGAGTCCATCTTTGCATGCAGGGGTGTTTGGTTCCAGTACTACAATCTGCAGTCTACTCTTCCTTGTGAAAGCACTGTCAACAGTAGTAATATAATGATGCACTACATACCAGTGTGACTGCATATAACCTGGGCTACTACCCATGTATGTAACACATTCAAAAGGAAAAGAGTGTTGTACAAGCCATATATACTCGTGTCCTAGAAAGTAGACTCACAGCCCTTGCCACTGTAATGACAGCACATAGATGCATGTTATGTACATGGAATTAAATACACTTATTAAAAATGTCATTCACTGCTATTTTATCAGACTGGAATGTGATCAGGCTGTTCATACCTGCCTTAACCACTCTGTATCCAACAGCACTGGTTCTGCCTAGCAACAGAATAAACAGAACTTGAGCCCAGGACCCTGAACACTATAGTCACAGCACTTAACCACTAAGCCATCACAGCCCTGAAGATATTTGATGTTTTTTTCCTATATATATCTGTCAGTAAACATACTAAATAGTAGTGAACAACTGCTTTGACTTCTACAATTGTGTAGTACTTGTAAGTGATATTAGTGGTGAATCAAGTATGTTGTTGTATCTAAATATATGCATATTAGATAAATACGGTGTGATACATCTCGGAAGGTATACACAGCAGTCATGTGTACACATAACGATATGTATATATATATATATATATATATATATATATATATATATATATATATATATATATATATATATATATATATATATATATATATATATATATATATAGGTCTATATTATATATTTGAAGTTTCAAAACTTCAAATCCCATATGTTCGACAACATATGATTGAAGTTTGAAACTTTGAATATATAATAAAACATAAAAAATAAAACTTACCTTAACGCTCTGAGCAGGGGGGCAAGCCCCTCTGCACCCCCCAAACCCCCCTACTTAAATATACCAACTCCGAGATTGCACTTTAGCGCATAAAAGGGAAATTCTCCCATTCTGCACCATACGGCGCCATTACATATAACCTTCGAACTTTTCAAAGTTCTATCATATGGTGTCGACCATATGACATTCGAACTTTGAAAAGTTTGTTCATGTAATAGGAACCCTATATATATATATATATATATATATATATATATATATATATATATATATATATATATATATATATATATATATATATATATATATATATATATATATATATATATAGATATATGTGTGTGTATATATATATATATATATATATATATATATATATATATATATATATATATATATATAAAGATATATACATATATATCTGTATACATGTAAACATATTCATGTGTATATGTGTGTGTGTGTGTGTGTATATATATATATATATATATATATATATATATATATATATATATATATATATATATATATATATATATGAATAACATATGTCCATAACATGCAGTGGAGTCATACCTCAGCACCACTAGTCACAATCTTTTAGTGCAAGGGGATGTCATGTAAGTATTGCAGGTATACATGTAGAGTTTTTCTACTGTGACAGGGGTTGTCTTAACAGAAATGTTGTGTGGGAAGTCACATCTGATATTGACATGTGTGCCATCAGTTGCTGACAGACATCATAAGATCATCATAGTACAGTACTACACAAATCACAGTAATGATCCTGTGGAATAAGGCAGAGATATGACCAATAAATGTGGACAGTCTGACACACTATGGTCAGTCCAGAGGTATACACAGCACCACTTACTGCAAGACATGTGGACCAAGCCTTACAAAGTTGATGTTTATGCCATGTAAATGGGGAAATCACGAAAATACTGGAATAGATAAGCTCACACAGTTTATGCATTCACACACACCTGTCTGTCCTAACACATAATAACCAGAGGAGCAGAGGTCACAAGCCTATATAGTACTCACTAGTTAGTGACATACATATGTACAGCATCCCACTACTTTGTCAGAAATACACAACAGTTATGGTGGCCCGGCTACAGTACATGTGACAGATATCTGCACATAACATCACACTGGTTAAATACACTGAGCTGCTAGTTATGTCACAAAGCACTGTGCAAACTACAAGCAGACTGCCACAACACTGGCCTACATTTCTTATGGGGGAATACACATGTACCTGCAAATATAGCAGGCTCTACAGGCGTGTAACAGCATGGAGTAACAGACACCTATGTGAAAGTTTATACCCACAACCAATCTGAACACAGCCACAGTCACATATGGTAAGCGTACTTAATATTACAGTATATGGACTGTGTGAACAACACCATCTTCATATGTGCCACTCACACACCACCCCTACATATACTGGGCCAATACACAGTGCATTCCGATACCTGACTGTGGTATGGGACATGTGTTGGTCTGGCCCTACAAACATATACACCAATAGGGTTCCACACACTGCAGCAACATGCATCATCACATAGCACAGGACCAAGAACAATGACATCTACCACAGTCTGTACACAGGCCAAGGTACATATTCACATTACACACTCTGTTGACAATCACCATACATACACAGACCTCACTACTGTCACACTGCAACAGAATAGCCAGGTTTTGTCCTCAAATATATGGCCTACTATACATAGCATGTCTAGCGGTCTGGTATATCACTGGCTTGTTATCAGGTATGATGTCAGTAAATAATGATGTACTGAACATATGCACCTCTTACTGCATGACATATGTACAAAGGTTGACAGAGTTGTGGCTGGAGGCACTAACACAAGGCCAATATCGACATGTTGCTGTGGTGAACCCATACATGTACTGCTGTAACAGGGTTTGTTGTGACATATGTTTACTGAGGGATATGAAGTCAGTAACTCACATGGCTGTCACCATGTACTGACTGCAATCCTCAGAGTATGCTATTACATTTCTAAAGATAGGAAATGTGTGAATAACACAATACATGTAAGACTCCAAACATTGGCCAGTCTGCAGATAGCCCTACAGGTCGGAGTTTCCCCAACTACATAACACTGTCATGACAGATATTAAATAATGCAGACCAGCCATATCCACGCAAACCCTGTTAAACCAATTTTACTTCAAATGTAGAAGAGCAATACTTACATTCTGTCCTCATGTCTTGAAACTCCCTCTCCTGTGTTTTGGCCTGCCTCCACAGTGTATGCTATTAGAGGTTTATCCAATTACCCTGTGTGATGCTGTTTGTCAAACACCCACATGACGTCCTGCTTACAGGGAATAAAAAGGGCCAACACCCACATGATGTGCTTAGTTATAGGAGTGTGTTTCCATGCAATTGGCTATAGGAATGATACCACAGCTGTTCCACATGCAATCAGCTAGTGGGAGACTGCAATTCATGCACAGGCCATCAGCTGATCATAAGCATCACTTACAAAACACAAGCTGCTGCCTAAACAAACCTGGTGTACTTTTCCACAACCAACAGAGAGGGAGTAAGAGAGGCAGACAGAGACAAAGTAAAAAAGGAAGTTGGTAGGAGAGTAAGAGCTAAACACGTTTGTGTCACACACTTACCAGTACTGGGGTTCAAACCCCTGTCTGACTATGTATTGCTATTATATTGGTATGCAGTTATTACACATGCCAAGAAGCTTACATTTTGGACAGCTGTCTAAAGGTATCTTTGAAGGTGAGTGATATCAGCAACAGTGATAAAGGAGGGATAAGGTAAGTGTAGTACACGTGGCTGTCCACAAAAGCAGGTGTCAAGAAAGACACAACCACATTCTCAGGGACTCACATACATTATCACAGTTGGCAGGGTCAAGATTAGAACTCTTAACTAATTTGCTACACTACAGTATTACACAGGTATCACATGCGCCACAAAGCTTATCAGGCTGATATATGGCCAAAGGGTATTTCAAGGTGACTGACATCAGAAGGCATGCTACAGTAGGGCAATGGGATGTGTAGTGAGTGTGAATGGATTCAAAATCATTAATCTACACACACACACACACACACACACACGCACGCACACGCACGCACACGCACACACACACACACACACACACACACACACACACACACACACACACACACACACACACACACACACACACACACACTTGCCAGTACTGACATGCATAGGTTCATTGCTTCACAGGTGTGTAATAGTTGACTGTGCCAGAAGGCTGTTCAAAGCTAGCAAAGGGTATATCTTGGCATCAGGCCACACAACAATGGTCTCCAGTGTGGCTCAGGGGTGTAGTCCCTGGATTGGCTCACACAGGTGGATAGTGTATTCACCATCTACTTATCGGGTTACTGTTGTGAATGGCCAGTGCTGTGCAATGCTTGCCATGTATGTGTTCTTTGTTCCATAACATGGACATTGTCTGGGTTGCATGCATGTCCCACATGCATGTTTTGTAACATGTGGAAGTGTACCTGGGGTCTCTGGGGCATGTTGTGTGGACAGATTGTTATCATCTGATGTGGCATTCCTGACCTCATGTGGTGAGAACTGGCTATGGAACTGAGGCCGTGCCTGCACCTACATTGACAGCATGATACAGGTATTCACTGGTGTTAGTGGCATCTGTCCATACAGGGCATGTGTATAAGGCATGGTATTCCCTTTGTGGGTTACATTTGCAGACTCTACAGTTGTTGCAGGCATCCAGTGGGAACATAGCAAAGGACCACTGTAAGCAATTATTTACCTATTGTAGGGATGGAACAGGATGCCATGTCCTCTGTAGTCCACTGCAGTCACACCATGGTTACTATCTGTGGGCAATATGCAGGGAGCTACCAATATAGTGGTTGTTACCTAGCCAAGTGTGTTTGTGTATGAGACATGGGTGGAGAGTGCTCTCTGGGAAATACAAGGGTTGCCTATATTGTTTACCAATCCATAATGGGACATATAAGGGTATGGATTGTCTACACCAGCATCTCTGCTGTTTGACATCTATTGTCCTTGTAAAGTGGACATTGTGACATATAATAGGTCCTCAATATAAGAATTTTGCAAAACCCACCCCACAGTGAGTCCTGTTTTTACACAATCATAGCTACCTCTACACAAGATACTGATGACAAACACACACACTTGCCAGTACTGAGATTCAAACCTCTACCTAGCTATGTATTGCCACTACAGTGTACCACATTTATAGCAAGCACCACAGAGCTTATATGGCTAGCCTTACTCCAACAGTGTATTTCAAAGTGAATGACATCAGCAGGCTTGCTAAAGTAGGACAATGGAAAGTGTAGTGACTGTGAATGGCCTCAAAAGCACTGATCCTTACACACACACACACGCACACACACACACACACACACACACACACACACACACACACACACACACACACACACACACACACACACACACACACAGTGTTCCACAGTTGCCAAGTGTAGGATTAGAACTCCTACCTAACTAGTACATCAGACTATAGCATTACACAGTTACAGCGCACACACCAGGGAGCTTATAGGGCTAGCCCTTCTCCAAAGGTATATTTTAAGGTGAATGATATCAGCAGGCTTGCCAAAGTAGGGCAATGGAAAGTGTAGTGACTGTGAATGGCCTTAAAAGCATTGATCCCTACACACACAAAGTTTCACACCTCCCCTGTCTGGTATTAGAACTTCTACCTAACTAGTACATCACACTATAGCATTATGCAGTTATTGCAAGCACCATGCAGCTTATAGGGCTAGCCCTTCCCCAAAGGTCTATTTCAAGGTCAATGACATCAGCAGGCTTGCCAAAGTAGGGCAATGGAAAGTGTAGTGACTACACATACACAGAGTTTCACTGCTGCTATATCTTGGATTAAAACTCCTACTTAACTAGTACATCACAATATAGCATTATGCAGTTATAGCATGTGCCACAGAGCTTATAAGGCTTCAAGGTGGATGACATCAGCAGGCTTGCCAAAGTAGAGCAATGGAAAGTGTAGTAACTGTGAATTAGAACTCCTACCTGACTAGTACATCACACTATAGCATTACACAGTTATAGCATGTGCCACAAAACCTACAGGGCTAGTGCTTCTCCAAAGGTGTATTTCAAGGTGAATGACATCAGAAGGCTTGCCAAAGTAGGGCAATAGAAAGAGTAGTGACTGTGAATGGCATCAAAAGCATGTATCCCTACACACACAAACAAACACACATAAGGTTTCACAGTTGCCATGTCTGGGATTAAACACCCACCTAACTAGTACATCACACTATAGCATTAGGTCGATACAGCATGTACCACGGAGCATACAGGGCTAGCTCTTCTCCAAATGTGTATTTCAAGATGAATAACATCAGCAGGCTAGCCAAAGTAGGGCAATGGAAACTGTAGTGACTGTGAATGGCCTCAAAAGCATTGATCCCTACATACACAAACACAGAATTTCACAGTTGCCATGTCTGGGATTAGAACTCCTACCTAACTAGTACATCACACTATAGAATTACACATTTATAACACATGCCACAGAGCTTATAGGGCTAGTCCTTCACCAAAGGTGTATTTCAAGGTGAATGACATCAGCAGGCTAGCTAAGTAGGGCAATGAGGATTGCAGTGTGGCAGCATGCCCTATATGACCCTTCTGTATTTTGTTGTCAGACATGGGCTTTGTTCCTCTAAATGTGGGAGCATGCCCAGTATAACCTTTTGTGTTGAATGTGTGAGTCCATTCCAGGAAGTTTGCACTCCAGTGCAGGCATTTGTGTTTTACACCTACAGCTAGCAACCTGTTTCTGCAGGATATCTGTAGATAGGTTGACAATATGGGGTTACAATGGGCAAAGGATAGTGGGATACTGTAAATAATTGTGTCTGTGCTGCTTTTGCTACGTGGTTTTGGTGTTAGCAGAGATATTCAGACATATGTAGTGTTTTACACTCTGATGTTTTATGTCATCAACTAATGACAGGTATATGTATTTGCTCACAGTAATTTCCTGGGGAATACAAGATGAATACAGCTGTGTCCAGTATGGTGGTCTGCAGCCTACATATTCTTGCAAAATCATGCCAGCCTGGAGGGGGAGCTGCAGACACTTACTGATGGATCTGTGTAAATGGTCCAGTACCTTGGTACTGTGGTGGCTGAGGATCCCATGCTTCTACATCTATCAACATGACAGAAAAGCCATATCCTGCTGTGGCCATACCTCACAGCTGTACAGATTCATACAGGTTACCCGGAGGCAGGGCACATGTTTCTGGTCATTACCCCTTCACATTGTGGTTTACAAGCAGGTTTGTAGCCTCCCATTCCTATGTTTGCAGGCAGGGATAGTATGTGAACACATCAGAGTTTCAGACTTCATACACTCCATGGCATCCATGCTTCTCCCCCCCTCTGTTATTCTATCCTCTTCATAACATTATCCAAATAATATGTGATAGGCATCCCTATAGTTATCACTTCATCCCAGCAGTATTTAGGGGTTTGTCCACAGTTCATGCAGTAGGGCATGGTGGACATGCTACTGGGGTTTGTCAACATGGCCTTGCATTTGTGTTCTGTGGATTGTGTTATGTCATTATTTGGGATTCCATGAAATAACATACACTGGCAGTGCAGGCAAGACACAGGCCATTGACAGAGGACTGTAGGGTATTTGGTAGTGATGACGCCATCTGTAGCAGGCCAGTGCATTCTGTCACTCCTACAGTCCCAGGCTGCAAGCCACTGTACTCCCCTGGGGAGACAGGGTAGGTGTGCAAGGTGTTAATGGCAATAGTTTCTGGGTCTATATTAGAGCATGGAAGTTTCAAAACTTCGAATGTTTTAATATCGACCCCTATCCAGCGAAAGCTGAAAACATCGAACATAGAGAACAGCAAATTTTTTCCTAGGGAAAAAATTCACTGGTCCAAAACACATACACACAACACAAGCACATCAAATAAACAGCAATCCACACACATACACCTAAAATCTTACACCTAACCCTACACTAAACTATACACACCACTAACTATCCACTTACCTTAACACAAACCCTAAACCCTAAGGTCCGTCACTATCGCACACTCACCTCACCCGCGCCCTAACCTTCATATCCACACAATCACACAATTTCCTGACCCACTTCCTAACCTTAACTCACCTAACCTGCCCTAACCATCACATCCACACAATCACACACATACCTAACCCGCACCCTAACCCTAACTAACCTAACCAGCACTCAATCGCACACTTACCTGAACCCGACCCTTTCCACCACAGCACTGAAAATACCAAGGCAACTGAAATGGACAACCAAATTCTTTCCCTAGGAAAAAATTAAGTTTTCTGTTGCTTCGATATTTTCAGCTTTCGCTGAATAGGGGTCGATATTAGAACATTCGAAGTTTTGAAACTTCGATGTTCTAATATAGACCCTAGTTTCTGTCCTTAGTAATCCATTAGTGTGGATGCTGGCAGAGTGCTGCTTACAGCTGAGGACACACCTGCATGGGACACCGATTCAGCATGCTGCATTCTGTGGGTATTCCCATACAGAAGTGGGGGTCATATTGTACTCATTCTCAACAGCAGGGATATGACCTGTGAGGTACCTGTGGCTGATGGTGGGATGAGCTGAGTGCATGTGTGCTACACAAGCTACTTGCAGCTGACTCACTGATATACGTGGGGCATTCCCCTTATGCTGGCTTATGCGGGGACATCAGCGGTTTCTCAGTACTTCATACCTGTGCCTTTTGTGATCTGCCATTGTTTGGCCAGACTACATCAATATTCCATACTACACAGCCAACTAATGTGCTGCTACCCTGTATGTACAAATCCAAAAGTGTGTCCATTTGACAGTAACATTTTATACACTCTCTGTCTAGTGTACTTCTACCTGTGTACTGTTCGTATGTCTGGGCCCACATTCATGCCATGTCCATCTTTCAAATGGTGACAGATATTACATCTGAGAATTTAGTATGGATTACTACTGGATTGTGTTTTGCTGGGATGCATTGTGTTGGCACTGCAGTTGTGAGACCTTCGCCCTGCCATCAACAGTACTGGCCATTGGTCACCAGGACACAACCCTCCATGCTGCCTACATGCTGACCACTTTCACACAATATACAACACACAACCTAACACACAGAGCCCTGCATATTGTACTCATACAACAATCTATCCTTCTAATTTGGCCAGCTCAGGTAATCTGTGCTCCACTGTTATATCCACAAATACATGTTACTATATTTCTACATAGGATTGTGAGGGGGAGCACACCTGACAACTGTAAACATTTGCTATGACCGTATTGGTATTTCAGGTACTCTGTTGGCTTCCATTTCATTCTGTATTCTGACCTATCATGCAGACTAGAGGCATATCAGTGTAGTGCAGTTCTTAGGTTTCATTGACCTACTTTTCAGTTTCAGACTTCTTACCCTTCAGAACTAACATCCTACTTCCTGACCTGTTGTAGTCTGTGTAGGTCTGGAGGGGGGCTGTTCTCCATTACTATCAATCAGAGGCCTTAGCACAGAATTTCTTTGTGTTTGTCTACACCTGTCCTGCTGGCTGAGACTGTTGTTGAGTATGTGAGCCTCACTAACATGCATGTGTGTGCCCTATGGACACACATTTGGCCCACCACATGTCCTGCAGTGGGTTTTGTCACCTTTTCTAGTACTGCCTACTATGTTGACACCAGTAATTGTTATGGCTTTTATGCCATCAATAAAGGTGTCTACTATCTGCTGCCATCCCATTCAGCCACCCGATTCTCTTGCATGCTCACATCCATACTATAGATACAAGTAGCAGAACATACTACTCCATTCAGCAATTGATAGTGAGAGTGGCTTACCTTGTGGCTATGCCAGTATTAAGGATGGTGTTGGAGAGCTGACTATGTCGGATGCACATAGTACACTCCCTATACATGGTTAAGCACAGGTAGTGTCATGTCTGACATCCCTTTTACTGTATGTGCAAGTCAGAGAGAGGTATCATTCCCTGGGTTCCTACCATGTCAGTGTATGTGCTATGCATTGCCTCTTTGTCAAGGCCTTGGCATACTGGGCATGCCTCCTTCTGCCTACAGGGGCAGGCTCAGGTTCTTCCTCCTCCGAGTCACTCTGTGCCTGTGTTGGCCTTGGCAATTTTGCAGGGCTGTGTGGCCCTGTCCCATGCTCTTCCTGCTGAAGCTGTTTCCACAGGATCATATTGTGTAGCATGACACATACAATGACAATTTGAACCACCTTTAAGGACAAGAACCAAGAATAATAAAAGAAGTAGAAGTACGCAGCCAAACTCCACAGGTACAGAAAGTAAAATGTATTGAGCACTTTCGTCTCCAAATACAAGACCTCTTCAGAATAAGTTAACAGAACACAAATGTCCCTATTTATACACACACAATCTCCTCCACAAGAATTCATTGAACACTAATCAAGTCCTCACCCTCAATTAATACAAGTCACATAAAACAAATCCTGACTAAATCTCATGAAAACACTTCTTAAAAACTAAAGTGTATTCATACCAATAACGTTTAGACCTGAAGAATAATAATTTAGCCCATTGTGTTCATGAAATAAAGTCCTTATGTTGACATGCATTAAACATGCTAAATGCAAAAAGCAGATTTTAATTTCAGTAATGGAAAAAGTGTAATTCTATCATTGAGTCCAGGATAGATGGAAGCATTCAATCTAACCTGCCATTTCATTTCTAAAAACTCAAGATAATCATCAGAGGGACCCCCTCTTGACCCAAGGTCTACACTGTCAATCACACAAAAATTAAAAGGGTAAATGAGTGCACGTGTGCTATGAAAGCTACTTGCAGCTGACTCACAGATATATGTGGGGCATTCCACTTATGCTGGCTTGTGCAGGGACATCAGCGTTTTTTCAGTACTTCATACCTGTGCCTTTTGTGGTCTGCCAGTGTTTGGCCAGACTACATCAGTATTCCATACTACACAGACAACTAATGTGCTGCTAACCTGTATGTACAAATCCAAAGGTGTGTCCATTTGACAGTAACATTTTATACACTCTCTGTCTAGGGTACTTCCACCTGTTTAATGTTCGTATGTCTGGGCCCACATTCATGCCATGTCCATCTTTCAGATGGTGACAGATATTACATCCGAACAATTAGTATGGATTACTGATGGATTGTGTCTTGCTGGGATGCATTGTGTTTGGCACTGCAGTTGTAGGAATTTGGCCCTGTCATCAACAGTACTGGCCATTGGCCACTGGGACACAACCCTCCATGCCTACATGCTGACCACTTGCACACAATATACAACACACAACAACCTAACTCACAGAGCCCTGTATACTGGACACATACAACAATCTATCCTGCTAATTTGGCCAGCTCAGGTAATCTGTGCTCCACTGTTATTATACCCACACGTACATGCTACTACATTTCTACATAGAATTGTGGGGGAGGGCACACATGACAACTGTAAACATTTGCTATGACTCTACTGGTATTTCAGGTACTCTATTGGCTTCCATTTCATTCTGTATTCTGACCTATGATGCAGATTAGAGGCATATCAGTGTAGTACAGTTCTTAGGTTATATTGACCTACATTTCAGTTTCAGACTTCTTACCCTTCAGAACTAACATCCCACTGCCTGACTTGTTGCAGTCTGTCTGTGTAGGTCTGTAGGGAGGGGGGGCTGTTCTCCATTGCTATCAATCAGAGGCCTTAGCACAGCCTTTCTTTGTGTTTGTCTACACCTGTCCTGCTGGCTGAGACTGTTGTTGGGTATGTGAGCCTCACTGACATGCATGTGTGTGTCCTATGGACACACATTTGGCCCACCACATGTCCTGCTGTGGGTTTTGTCACCTTGTCTAGTACTGCCTACCATGTTGACACCAGTATTTGTTATGGATTTCATGCTGCCGTTATAAGTATTTACTATCTGCTGCCATCCCATTCAGCCACCCGATTCCCTTGCATGCAGCTATGCTAGTTCTCCTTGATTACCTTCCTACTGCTATTTTCCCTTCCCATTGCCTTCCTGTTTAAGCCCCTAGGTGCACCGCACAAACCCAGTGCTCAGATGTGAACGGAGCTGCTATTTCCTGTTTTTTTTTTTCTAAACCTGGTGCACGCCACGCACACCCCTTTAGGCAATGTAAACACCGTTTAGCAGAAACTGGCTCTCACTGGACACAATCACACTCTGCATTTCTTAGTGGAAGACAATACAGCCTTAGACACACCCCCTACCACAGGGCTCCAATAAGTTTACAGCATGCATGACACACCCCCTAATGAAGTCATCTAGCTCCTAGGCTTACACTGTGGTCTTAATGCACCTACACGGTAAGGTGCAAGCCTGCACTGAGGGGAAATCTGTGATTCAGTATCATTGCCCTCATTTGCATAGGACTGACTGTTAATGCATGGTTACAAATCCGACACTCAGCCTTCCCCCTTAGCAACCACTATTCCATGGTCTTGTTGTGTTATGGATGCCACTGACTATTATGGCAGAATAATGATTTTGGTTTAAAAGCTTATTTCCAGCTTTTTTTAAATTCCAGGCCAATCCTGTTTGTGCACTGCTGCACTGTGCTTAAATGGCCAAAATCGACCAAAAAAAATAAAAGTTAATTTTTATAATTTTGAAACTAAGTTTCATGCCTATGACCATATATTTGGCCTTTGGCATGCCTAACCATTCTAATACATGTGTTTATATGACCTGTCATGCCTCCGTTTTGTAGTTTGCAGAAATGTATTCAGCTACTGGCTGAATACATTTCTGCAATCTACACTATTCCTGCATGGACGTCTGCCTGATTCCTGGATTGCTAATTCACCTCATTTGCATGGTTTTCACTAGCAAATGAAGTGATTAGCATACAGGGGCTGTGTCTATGCAGGAATAGTGAAGGAGCGCTCATGCATATTCCGGGAGCTTATTCCTGGATTGCACGGCAGCCATATTGTCTGCAGCAGCCCTTGCACTATTCCTGCACGCCGTGCAGAGCTTGCTGAATCCTGGGGTTAGATTTATATTGCAGCACAGTGGAAGAGCTGTAGCAGTCTCCAGTATACAATCTGAGCTGCAGTTTCCATTCGTCTCACAGCAACTTATTAAAGTGAAACCAGCTGCTGCATGGATGGTGGGCAAAATCAAGGAAGGACTGGAAGGGCACCGAATAAATCACAGAGAATGGCTAATCTATACTATTTCTGGTGTGGATAGTGGTATGGTAGTACCTTGTACAATCTGTTTTAGATGCAGTGAGAATACTTTTAATAGCTGACATGGTGAAGCTGGGTGTTTTTTGTGGTTTTCCTTAGTTTCCCAATTTATATTCATGAATTGTTATCTGATGATGCTAAAGACCATACAACAGTTTGCACAACTGTGTGTACAGCAAAAGAAAAGATTATGAAGATGTTGTAGAGGCTAACATCAATTTATTATGTGTTCTTAAACAATATTACAAGAAATTCACATGTTAAGCTTCACTTCCAAGGAACATTTCTTGAAATGTATTTCTTGAACACATGACAAACTGGTCACGACTGGCACCCTGATCATAGTTTTCTGTATCATGCATGGCAATTTATTATAGACGTCTGGAGTCCATAAATTGAGTGATCCCCACTGGAGGCCTCAGAAAAAGTATTTGTCCATAATGTTGGCAGCTTGTATTAGGAAAGTAGGCCATCAATCATAAGCACAATGCCCTTGGGTGTAGAGTTGGTATACATTAGCAAGGCAGAGAAAAACCTGTTGCAATCCATAGACAGTGCTATATGCTGAGGTAATACCCTGTAGGCCATTGTGTAGCCAGAATGGAATGGTTATGGAACTCCTATGCTGATGACTCCCTCTAAAATCATCCATAATTCAGAATCCCTGGAAAGGCTATATACAAGCTGATTTCATCTACAAAAGTTATGGGATTAGAATTATATATTGGCAGTTGATGTTGCACATCTGAGCAACATAATCTTTCTTTCCTGCTGGCATATTACTCAGCTTTTAGAGCTGAGCAACAACAGCAATGTATACATTGAGAATCAAGTATGAAACCACTTTTTGAACAACCTTACAGGTGATTTTATCCTTTGTGGTGCAAGCACGTGTTGCCACAAATACCATGCACTTATTTTCACACAGTGATGCAGCCAGGCCCCCACCAATGGGAGCTTCCCCTGTAACAGATCTCTTCATTACTATGTTAAAGTAATTGTGTCACACCATGTGTGTCAAAGGACCTTTATGAGTCACTATGTGTCATGATAATGGAACACAGTACAGCAAGGAATAGCTAGTACTGTATACACTTTGAGGTGTGTTACTCTTCCTCTGTAGGGATTAAACGCTGCATGGCTCAGCATTTGACAATGATAGTACACCACTCTGTGATACAGTGTGACTATCGGTGCAACAAACTACATTAGCAGTTTCTTGTGATTTCATTTACTGAAACCTTCTGTGCAACACTTGCCATTACTTGTATCCTTGATTGTGGATCATGATTATGACAGGATAGTATACTAAACACAGTGTGCATAAATAATGCATTTTCATCAGAGCACTATCGTTGTGACTCTGAGGGAGTATTTGTCTCAAAACTATACCATTTCATGCCATTGCATTAATCTAAGTTAACCACTACATCACTGCCACATATTCTGGGTCATGGATGAAAAAATGTCTTTGAACCAGTTCACTTAATCTGAGCAGTAAACAAAGGAACAAATACACAAAGAAGTGTGTTTTGGTAGCTAAAGAAGCCAACAAACTACTTTCCTTTAGACAATAAAGGAGTCAGGGGACTGAAAAAAGAATCAATAGTCATGAAATGGGACCCTCTGTGAGCAGGAAGAGTATGCAAATGTCATTACAAGCCTGTTCCATAGAAAAGGTTGCAGGCAGCAAAAAATGAATAATAAGCTAGATGGGGAGAGGTGGATGACAGGTTAGCCCAACAGTATAGGGAGGAGACGTTTGAGGGTTAAAAACTATAACATCTCTATCATGCAATAAAAAGCTGCTACTTTATCATCATCATGACATCATTATATCACTGTATCATCAACAGTATGTCACTCAGTTCACCAGCAGCATGTAATATGTGAATGCATCTTTAGTTGCAGTGAAGCAAATAAATGCATACAACCCAATCTCTGTACTCTGTTTATTTTAAATTCCATAAGGAGGATCTGTGTCTATCCTTTCCATCAATGAAAGATCTGACCCTCATTGACCTTATATTTCTTTGCGGGACAAATGGCTACTCCAATACCAGGTTAAAGGAACTGCACATTTATCAGCAAAATAAAACATACTGAAATTAAATTTATATCCTAACTTACTCCTCCAATCTTGAACAAACTTCCAGTACATGTCAAGTACAGTAGCACCTCTGACAATTTCAAAATATGCCTAGACAATTGTATGGTAGCCTCAAATTCTCCCCTAGTCTATTGTTTATTGTCCTCCTTGATGCTGGGGGGAACTGATTACCTAGTACTTACCTGTAAATCTATGAACTTAAGCTTCTGCAGAGCACATACAAACTTAAACCTCTGCAGAGTAATTTGTAAGACTTAATAGGCAGGGACAATAAGTGGTAGTGGTGGTAGTGGTAGGGGTAGGGAAATTATTTTTTTTCTTCCATAATAAATAAAAATAGTGCATGATCATATGTCATTAACTATGCTGTGCTTTCAGTGAATAAAAACTCTTGTAAATGACATTCTTCACTCTAGAGGTTAATTTCATGACATCTATGCCTCAAACTCAGCCTGGTTATGATCAGAGACCAATCAAAATCCTCTTTGTTAAAATAGTAGAACAAACAATGGCAGCCTTGTTTACATGCTGGAATGAAAAGCTTGTAGTTAGGTATATTTTATTTATGTATTCGTCTTTGTTTAATGGGCAAGTCTAAGTGGGCAAGACCATTTACAGCAGGGACCTGGGGAGAAAAGGTCCAGCAAATAACATTTATATTTACAATTTCATTACATATGATAAACCTATCAGTCCTTGTTTCCCCTTGACTAAATGTCTCAGGGGGACAGCTGTCATAATCCAAGCTGGGGCTATTTAAATTAAGGACGGTAATCCTCAAAATACTTTTGCACAAGCTAATATTCCTTCTCCAGATCTTTTAACTGGATTCTCTACTGTTGTTCTGCAATAAGGTGCCGTGGAGTTGGTGATCACTTTTAAAGTCAATGTCTTTATTAATCCAAGGCAGATGAGCATTGTTTAAAATGTTTTACAGTTCATGATTTTTTTATTTGTAAGATGGTGGGCATTTTGTGAGACTGTGACCACCTTCAGGGGTGTGTTAGTATGAGTCACTGTACTTCCCTGTGATTGTCTTACAGTTTCAACCCCACCCTGTGATTCTTACAATTTCAAACCCTCCCTTTAAGTGACATCACCAACAGAACCATTTCTTACTGTTTTTCCTTCCAATTCAGCTTTGTCCCTGGTAAACAAACCAGCATATATTTATTTTTATTTGGTCAGTTTGATCTAGCTTTAGAAAATATTTGGTTGTTTTGAGATTTTACACCCATTAGTTTGGGATATCCGAGTCAATATACGTGCATCCAAGTGGCTCAGTATTGAGTATGCAATGCAGTTTACACCTTACTGATACAGGGTTTTAGTTTTAAAAAAAAATAATAAATAAATAACTCTGAATTGTTCCTGCCAATGCTTTCACTCTTGCTTCGTCAGATCTGCCTCAATGACTGCTGAGTTCAGCCTCTTACAGCAAAAAATCTGGACAAAGCCATAAGTAAAAGGGGACCAAAGGCACAAAATAGGGACAATTTTTAAATATTGCTCTTACAAACTTAGAAAGTTGATAGAATAACAGGTTTTGCATTAGCATGAATTTTCTGAAGAGTATAAAGTCTGAAACTCAAATGTCTGCCATTATTTTCTAACTTAAATCTTTAATGATTTGGCACTAATTTGCCAGAAAACCACAATTTTATGAAAATAGACTCAAAATATGAGGCAAAAATCTGGACATTCTGTAAAAATCTGTACAGTTAAGAGGTATGTTGTAAATGTATATAGTCTGTATATTCTGAGGAATTTTTGTTGTAGTCTAATGTTGGACAAGGGATCGGGTCTGATGGGATTGTGAAGGTTCTATGTTTATACATGCCATTTCAGTGGTTTGCAGAAGTCAACTGGGGTTGTTGGGTTTACCTAGTTTAGTTTGCTGAAAAGGGTTGAGCATGGTGAGTGCAAAGAAGTTTGAGGGGGTCTGCTGTAGGTGAACATTTTTTGGGGATTAGTTTTAAAATGGACCATTGAACAACAGAAAAACTATCACATCTTAATTAATATTCCTGCCTGAAACATCACCTAATTTGGAAAAAGGTTTGATTAGAAAGTGTTATAATTAATTTAGTTCTTAAGCCATTAAAATGTGTTATAATCAATAATGATCATTGTAGGGCATTAGGTGAGCATATTTGTGTTTCTCATATACAAACTTTGAAAAAGCAAGATGGCAATCGGGGTAAGGTGGGAACCATAAAGAAAATAGCATTCTGAGCCATGATGCCTCAATTTTCAGTGTAAATTAGACCAAAGTTCAAAATAACACGGATCAGATTAATAGTGGAAATGAAATAAACAAATATATAAATAAAACATCAGAAAAACCCAGATCAGAAATAACAAATCAGGAAAAGAAAAACATTAGAACAGCACAAATAATGAAACTGACCTCATCAACATTTCAGAGAAAAACAGAAATAAGGAGATGACCTTGCCAACTCTTTCCATGTTTTTTAAAAGTCAGTGATTTGAAATGTAAAAGTCTCACCAATAATTTATGACCATGAGGGTGGCACTCATTTCTACCGGTTGAGGATATCTGATTATGGAGGGTTCTTCTCAGCAATAGTCATGATGATTCAGTTTTTGGAGGTTGAGAACACCATGGATGGAAGTGCACACATTTAAACCAGGGGTTTTGTAAGCTTCAAGGTTGGTCTGCCAGTGTAGTTCTTTTTGTTCTAGGTGGTCATTGGTGGGACCTAGGCAGTCTCTTTTGGGGATTTGATGGATGATGTGAAAAGAAATGAGATTATACCCTGGTTTTTCATTTCAATGTCTCCACAGTGTGGTGGTGGAGTTTCTTTGCCTAAGGTCAGCCAATTGTTGAGCAATTCTGTTTTTTAATTTATTCATTATTTTACCTATATAAAAGGCAGTACAGAGGGGGCATTGTGCATTGCACATGACTGCTTCCATGCTGCAATTGCCGTATTTACTACTTGGGTAAAATTTTCCTGTACTTGAGCAGAGGAACTCTGTGCCATTGCTCATATACCAACAATTGTTGCAATCTAGAGGTTCACACTTGTATGTACCATTGCGGAGCTCTGAGTGACTAACCTGCTTCAGACTTTCTACAAAATCCCTAATACTCTTGCTTCTATGAATGAAGAAAAGCATTTTTATGGCAGAATCCTATTTATGGAGCTGCTGTTACTAATTACAATCCAAAAAGCAGGTAAAAGGCACTAGCAGAGCTGGGGAACACAATAATATGCTGTAATTACCAAAAGGTAGTGGAAATTGTTTTATTTTGCAATTAAAATAAAATATAATAGCAGAGCAATAAATTAAATACTTTTATCTCTGCTTATTCAGTGACTTCATCAGAATGCCTTATCAAACAGTTCCATTGCTTTTATACAGTGATCATTAATTGCATCACTAAATACACGCCCCCTAATTACCACAGTAAACCAACTGACTGGCACTCAAAAACCCTTTTATATATATATATATATATATATATATATATATATATATATATACTAGTTATACTAGTTGAAATGCACTATCCCATAAGCTTCCTTTATATAAAAAAAATATATATAAAACCATATATTATAAAATATTTTACGTTCCTGTTACTTCAGATGAATGACACAATGTTTAAAACTGTAGCATAAAAAGCTGTTAATCCATTCAAATGGATTAATAAATGTAAAATGGATTAATAAATAAACACATAAATAATTACATGGGTGAATGATATACACAATATGAAAACTGTAGCATAAAAATCTGTTCATCAGTATAAAATGAATTACTAAATAAACACATAAATAATTACATGAGTGAATGATATACACATACTTCACCTATATTATACATGTACACCATATCTCAGCTATCTAAAGCTTTCAATTTTAAAAAACATGCCAAAGAAAATGAATCATTTAGTCCAAGGCATTGTGTAGCATTTGTTCTAATTTGCCACAGTGCTTCATGCTTTTCAAGTATTAATGACCATGACCCACCCCTTTTATCATAATCCAAAACTTTAATAATGGCAAATTTAAAAGTGGGATCTACAAATTCTGTGCAATGTTTAGCTAACACATTTTTATCGCTTTTATTTTTTTATATCTCTTAGATGTTCGTATATATGATTCTTGAATTTCCTCTCTATTTTACAATATAAAAACAGGCATTTTTAACAAAATGCACAGTATACTACTTTTTCAGTATTACAAAAACACCTTTTGTTTAACTTTATATTTATGTTATTTACGCTAAAACTAGAGCCCTCTTAATATAGGGGCAATAGTTGCAAGCACCACACTAACTCATATTGCCATTGAGTGGTCCCTTCACAGTTGTTTCAAGAATATTTTTTAAGCATTTACACTTTCTATAAACAATAATTGGTCTTTTGCCAACAGATTTCTGTTTTTGCTATTGCCATCCAGTTTTTAGAGAGTATATCCACAATACCCCTTCTTGGACTATTAAATGTTGTTATAAATGCAGTGATAAAATTGGAATTATCTTGAGTTTCAAGACCCACTCTATTCAAGTCATTAGGGCAGATACCATTAGGATTATCAATATTTCCTGCAAACTCCTTATTCAAATTAGTATTGATATAATTTTCTTGCTGGTTAGAACAAATGCTACACAGTGGCTGGGACTAAATGATTCATTTTCTTTGGCATGTGCTTTTTTTTAATTGAAAGCTTTAGATAGCTGAGATATGGTGTAAGTGTATAATATAGGTGAAGTGTGTGTATATCATTCACCCATGTAATTATTTATGTGTTTATTTATTAATTCATTTTATACTGATAAACAGATTTTTATGCTACAGTTTCATATTGTGCATATCATTTACACTTGTAATTAATTTGTTCATTTATTAATCCATTTTAAACTGATTAACAGCTTTTTATGCTACAGTTTCAAACATTAAGTGCCATTCATCTGAAGTCACAGGAATGTAAAATATTTTATAATATATGGTTTTATATAAAAAAAAAAAAAATATATATATATATATATATATATATATATATATATATATATATATAAAGGAAGCTTATGGGATAGTGCATTTCAACTAGTATAACTAGTATATATATATATATATATATATATATATATATATATATATATATATATATATATGGGTTTTTGAGTGCCAGTTGGTTTGCTGTGGTAATTAGGGGGCGTGTATTTAGTGATGCAATTAATGATCACTGTATAAAAGCAATGGAACTGTTTGATAAGGCATTCTGATGAAGTCTCTGCATTAGCAGAGATGAAAGCGCTTAATTTATTGGTCTGTTATATTTTATTTTATGCTGCTAAATAAAACAATTTCTACTACCTCTTGGTAATTTCAGCATCCTATTGTGTTCCCCAGCTCTGCTAGTGCCTTTTTACTGCTTTTCATTTTGACTAATCATAATCCAGTTGCCCCTAATGGCCATTGTGATATCTCTGTAGACTATGGAGTAGGTGAAGTTCATATGAATTCAATTTTGGTCTAATATGGTTGTCTTTCTAGTTCTATGATGGCTGTTGTTGAGGTTCCGTAAGCTTGGAATTTTGTTTTTTGTTGTATTATGGGATTTAGTATGTCTTTAATGATCTTTAGACTATGACCCCTGGCTAAGAAATCCCTCAATGGTTCAGAGATGTTTTTGATGAAGTCCTCCATTTCTTTCAAAACTCTGGTCATGCAGAACCCTTGCAACATGATGACATTTTTCTTGGTGACAAAAGGATGCGTGGTATGATGATGTAACAAAAGGTTTACCCTTGTTGTTTTCTGCAGAGGTTGTTGATGAGATTGTTATTGGAACCAGTTTTGCTGCCCTGTAAGTCATAGAAATTGACTTTTTCTTTGCTCAGGATGGTGGTGAATGTAAGGAAATTCATGGAATTGTTTATTTGGTCCAGAAATTCTCAAAGCAGTGTTTTGCCACTGTTCCATATGATGAAAATGTAATCTATAAACCTCAGGAAACAGCCCATGTGTTGATAGTAGGGGGATTGATATACATGTTCCTTTTCACATTTTCCTAGGTCTGTATTTATCAGGCTAGGGGTCATGGCTGGTCTCATTGCTATTCCTCGGGTTTGTCGATATTAGGAGTCATCAAAATGAAAGCATTTTTTTAAGAAATAGGCTAAGGAGTCTGCTGAGGGATTCCATTTCTTCTGGAAGAGTTGACCACTTGTTGCCCCTGACACTCAGGATTTAAATCCTTAATTTTAATAGCCCCAACTCAGATTCTGCCAGCTGTCCCCCCGAGACATTTAGACAAAGGAAACAAAGACTGGTAGGTTTTTCAAGTCTGATTAGATTCCAGTAGACACAGGAATCAATAGCCTCATTATAGATAGCTGGCAAATAATGAGTGTATTACTGTTAATGATTTCTTTGCATATGATAAACAATAAGTACATTTACAATAGTGAAACATGCAGTATACTGATGTAACACTGGCAAAAGTGCACTTCAGTAAAAAACATCTTTGGCAGTCATTCAGCAGACTACACATGTCAGATCTCAGTTTACAATGTACAAGGTATATTGTATCATAGACAAATGTATGTATGATAATCAGACACAAGAGCTATCCATCATAACAGAACATGGGTTAAAGAAACTCATCAATAGAAACTGAAATATGGGGGTCAAGAGGAGAAAAAGGCAGTGGGGAAAGGCAGATATGATAATGTGTAAGAGCTAAAATAAAATATCGATTATTATGTAAGCAAAATAGGGAAATGGGGTTAGTGTGAAGAGACAGATAAGATTTTGCATAGGAGTTCTACAAGATGACTTCCAGATATAATACAGATAAGTATTAGTTGTTGGCAGTAGATTGGGTAGAATATGATAGAATAATTGGATATGATAGAGGAGTATATGGTTAGACTGAATAATTAGTGTGGAGAAATAGTAGGAGAACATGAAGGCTATATGAGAGAGCTGTAAAAGCTGGTGATGAGGGTGGCTCACCCAGGTGAGGAGCATGAGTAAAACTAGAATTGACAGAGATTTATCTTAAGCAAATACTTAAAACTGGAGAGATTTTTATTTTTTTTTTTAATTCATTTGGGATGGTGTTCCAGAGTTTAGAGATGTAATCAAAGTACATTTACACAGTGACTAAGTTGTTTGACTTATTTATCATAAGAAGGATTTTTTTGCTTTAATGTGGGATGCTAGTAGGAGTACGGGTTGGGAGGGTGGCCTAATGGTTAAGGTATTTGTCTTACAAACACAAGGTGCAGGGTTTGAGTCTCACAAGGGATAATTGGCTAGGCTTAAAATGGCCTCACAAGGGCAGTTAGCCTAGTACTAATCTATGAACCTATAGGGCAATACGGTATCTTTTAGTATTGAGCATTTGCAGTTGTCTGATTTGCTAATCACACATTTCTAAAGATACAAAACTCCAGAAATTAAAATTGTTTATGTAATCACATCAAAAACATATCACTAGAAAGTTCAAGTTTATTTATGTGTTTTTGCATAAAACACAAGTAACAAAAAATTGTTAGCATAAAATAAACAAAATAATATATGACAAACAATTAAAACAGAATAATCAGGTATATTAATTTATACTAATCCCTTACCATTGAAAGCCATTGCAAAAGATAGTTGACATACGTGAGGGGATCTGAGGTATGGATAAATACACAGCTTTTAAAAATCTAAAAAGCTGTATGCTGTCAGTTATCATTTTCACATGCTGTAGCCAGATTCCGATGCCAGCAATGTAAAGCCGAGATCACAACAGCAGTTTTCAATGGCTAAACAGGAAGCAGGTATTTTATATATAGTCAAGACTATTGTAATATATATAGTCAAGAAGACTGTTGTAATATTAGAATTAATAAGATTAAACATATTATGAATATGCATATATACAAGAAACACAATATCTACTATGTAAGATTAGTAAAAGAGCAGTACCAATATATTAAGAAATGTGCACCCATACTATAATATTTAATAGACAGTGGATGTTTAAATACCTCTTTTACAGGAGATTTTAGAAATACAAGATATATAGAATAAGGTAGAATACTAGTGAGGAAATAAGACAAAAAATATATTTAAATAAACTGCTTTTAAGACATGTCTATTGCATATACCTGTGCATGACAGAAATGTGAATGTACAAAATTCATATATTGTACATAGAAAATCATATAAAATATTTCAAAGTAATATGAAAGCTGAAATTGAAGCTTGGTCATGTGCACTTTGAAACTTTTTACATGTTGAATGTTATTAGATTCACTAAGACTACCTAAAATAACTAATTTTATAAGTCAAAGTTGAAACATGACTGTTTTATTGCTGAATCAGTACATTCATTTTGATAGATGCTGAGCATGTCTAAACAATCCTACCTTGGTTTCTGATTTATTGATCTTCACTGCTGAAAACAAGTGTGACTGTGGGCGATAGTGAGCAGAAGTTACTGTGTGTGACATAAAGGAATTGCAATTTTTGTCTGGCTTGCACAACTTGTATGGTCAGAGTAACTTTACTGTACTTTAGTATTTAGTCGTATATTGCTTGTGTCGTCTTTTATCATGGAAGTTGATTTAAGATCTTTTTGAATTCTGTGATTGCTGATGATGTTTATTTTTTTCTTTTAAAATATTTTATTAATTTGAAGGTGAATATGGATCCCTTAAATGAGTATGCAATTAACAATTTGCTAATGTACAAATATCTTGTACAGTGTAATAAATGCTATGCATATTTGAAGGCAAAAGCTGATAGCACTGGTGATCTGTGTTTCTGATGTCAAAGGATGGAAGATTTGCTTACCATTGTTAGAAGTAAATCTAGACTTAATGATGTTGATTGCACTTGTGCAATTGGCATGGCTTGGAGAACTGTTGTTTCATATATTAATGACTGGACTGGTGAAATAAATAATGTTAGACAAAGAACAAATAAAGCACATTTAGGAAATGATGTATCTATAGTCTGCAAAGATCATTCAACTCCTATGAAACAAGGCAATGCCCCTGACAACTTTGGGATTCTGGCTGCAAGTATACAGCAATCTGAGGATCTGGTTTGTTTAGAATGAAACAAAAAGAAAGAAAGGAAGAACATCACAACATAAGGAGGAAAAAATGGATTAATGACTGTAAAGGAAAGAGAATATGTACTAAAAAGGACACTGCATTGTTATGTAACACACAGGTTACAGGGAATGATTATATTTTTCTATCTGAAAACCTTCAGTCTACAGAAAAAGACATAATTTTTCCAAAGGAGAAGGTAGAAAAAAGAGGAAAGGGGCAGGTGAAATGGAAGAAATCAAAATTGAACTTGGAAGGACTGAAGAACATTGCTGCAAAAAAAAAAAAAAAGAACAGAAAGACAGATGTTGACTACATGGCTCAAGCAGTGGATTTAATATAGGTTCATAGGTGTGTACTAGGCTAAAGGCCCTGGAGCCTTTATAAGTCTAACCCATTGGATTACCCTGGCATTATGCCACCTGACCTTAGTTCTGAATGCCTCTGTTGAGTGAAGCCACTGGAGTGATCCCTGGGGTGAATTTTCTATTTCCCATCTACTTGGATGCTCTACCAGCAATATGATTGTTTTGAATTGATGCAATACCAGCTGGATGAGAATTTAATTCACAATGAAAACAGTGGGATTAATAAGACTGATAGTGAAGAAGATCTATCCTTCATAACAATTCATAGAGCAGATATTACTGTATTAGAAGCTGAGGATTCTTTAAGCTGGCAAGCAAAGATATTCTTTTAATTGGAGATTCAATTATTAGAGAAACTGATACTTATATCTGCAGAGAAGATAATGAAGATTGAATAGTGTTATGCTTGCCAGGAGGAAAAATAGAAGATGTGAGACAAGCCTTGGAATGCCTTAATATAAAGAAGTAAGGAGCCATTTTTATTCATGTTGATACAAAGGACACCATCCTTAAGGAATATTTGACTCTTAGTAGGGAACTGATAGCCCTCTTAGTATAGCTTGTACTAGAGTTACTGTGAATGAAAGATTTTTTTGGGTAAATATCTACATACAAAAATGTCCTGTTTTAAAAATGGAAGTGTGTAGAGCATCCAAGCCTAGTTTTGGGCATGCATGTTCAGACAGGATGGCCTGCATTTGTCAAGATCAGAGAAGATAATTTTTGCAGCAGATATTTTGCAATACTTGACAAAGAGTAGGCAGGATTTTTGCCAGATTGAAAATTTAACAGTTCACAGATAGCAACTTTTGATGCATCTCTGATGGTTGTTAATGCAAGGAGTATTAATAAGAAAGTATTTTTACTGGAAAATTTGCTGCGGTCCCACAAAATGGATGTTGTTATTGTTTGTGAAACATGGTTAAAGAACAATGACTGGAAATCAGTTCTGTCAGAATGTTTTTACTGTAACAGACAAAAAAAATCAGGTGGAGGTGTTATGATAGGAATTAAAGAGAGTTATGAGACCTGCGATTATTACATGCTCAATGATAACACCTGCACTATCGACTGTGTAACTGTGACAATAAACACAGCCCTGGAACATATAACAATTGCTGGTGTGTAAAGACCACCTAAGTCAAATGAAGATGACCTAGTGGAATTCATACATTTCTTGCATAAAACACAGGAGGGAAGAATAATATTAGCAGGGGACAAAAGTTACCAGAAATAGACTAGAATAATATTGATTCAACAACATTAGTAAGGAAATTAACAGCATATATTCAGGAACAACAATTGCTTCTGATTGCAAAAAACCTACCAGGGGACAGGACATACTTGACATTGCTTGCGTTCTTAAAGAAATTACTTTTACTTCAAGTCACGTTTTACCATTGCTGATGTGCAGTGACCATGGGGAGGTTATATAGGTTAATTTGTTGCTAGATAAATCTAAACCAATGCACAAAAGGTTAATTACAGATTATATGGAAGCAAAACAGTCACTATGTAAAACTAACTGGAGTGAGGTATTCGGTGGATAAACTGCAGATGGAATGTGAACAATTTTGAAAGAGAAATTGAGTGCAACAAATCCAAACAAAAAATGTTTAACATCAGGATCTAGGCATACAACATTGTGTGATATATTTTCATAAGAACAAGATATCTGATTAAGGTGAGAGACAAAAAAATATAAGAAATGGAAGAGAGGTTGAGCTACAACTTTGAAAACTGAAAAAAACAAGCTGGACAAACAGATCAAGCACAGTGTGAGACAAGATCAAGAAAAATTTGAAGAAAATTTATATAAAGATGTTGAGCATAATAGGAAACCTTTTTAGAGATACATAAGATGAGGGAGGAGTAAAGACACACAAATTTATAAACTGTGTGCAGATTCTAAAATTTATTCTCAGACACAACAGATTATAGATATATTTACAAAAACGTATGCAAAACAGTTTGGCTTCGCAAAAGGGATGATAAGTTGTCCTAGTGGCATCCAGGTAACCACAGATACTGGAATCAAATTAGATCATATTGAAAAAGACCACACAAACTAGATCCAAACAAAGCACAGGGAGGAGACAGAATTAGCAACAATGACCTGAGAACACTACACCAAGAACTTATGGTACCATTATATCTATTATTCACTAGGTTATATAAATATGGGGAGATTCCTCAAGTTTGGAGACATGCACTTATTAAACCTGTCTTTAAGGGAAAGGGGAGTAGGACAAACCCAGAATTATATAGAACCTTAAGTCTACTTTCATGTTGTGGAAAAATAATGGAGAAGGTAATAATGGATAAGTTATTGTCAGAACTGGATAGTTTGGGACTTTAAACCATATATCAGCATGCATATGTTGAAAAATAGATCTATTACCACCTGTAACATGATGTTCTATAACAATATAATAAAGGCTATGAATGAAAAGTTGTGCTGTGATGTAATTTATATGGATTTAACTTCAGCATTTGATAGAGTCATACACAAAACACTGATGAATAAATTAGTACAACTAGGTATTGATATACTCTTGATAAGATAGGTAGCTGCATGGCTTACACGTAAAACATGGTAAGTATAATACAACAACTGGACAGGTGAAAGCCTTGGTTACAGTCAGGGTGTCCCACAGGGCTCTGTCCTAGGCTCTTACTTGTTTAGATTGCATGCTTCAGACCTAACTTTTTCATCTGCGGTGTTCTACAGTCTATATGCAGACAACCTTAAATTGGGTAAACTAATTACATGTGTTACAGATAAGGCATGTCTGCAAAAAAAAACTTGACTAAATTGACCATTTGAGCACAGGAGAATAATATGCTGATAAGTACATCAAAAACTAAGCATATGAGATTTGGGAGACATACATTAAAAGGTGACTATTTAATACAGCACCCAGTGATTGAAACTGTAGATTCATTTGAGGACTTGGGTATATGGGTACATTCAGCTGTGAGTTTTTCTAATCATATCAACCAATTAGTTAATAATAGTTATAGAACTATAGGTTACATAAAAAGATTTATAAAGTCTAGGAAATCAAAAATGATGAGACCATTGTTTGTTAATTACATTAGACCCAAACTTGAGTATGGAATAACAATATGGAAACCCTACAAGAAAACAAGCATGAATAAACTGGAAAGAGTACAGCAGAAATATACCAAGAGCATCCATGGATGTGAAAATGTAAGTTATTATGAAAGACTAAAATATTTGAATTTGTACAGTGTCTCCTACAGATATCTAAGAGGGGATCTTATTCAGGTGTATAGGGCATTTAGTAACAACTACCTCTGGGAATGTTTGGGGTTATTAAAAAGTACTAGAGAATCATCAGACAACCTCTGTAGAAGATTCTATAGGAATGAGAAGTGTACTAATTGGTTCTCTGGCAGAATAGATGATGCATGGAACAGACTACCAAATTACATTAAAGAAAGTACTAGTTCAGATATTTTTAAGAACAGCCTGGACACTTATTATGAGAGCAAGTGTTTTGGTATATTGGCAAGCTAGAAGGGCATTAATGCCTGTGCTTGAAATATTTGTATATATGTATGTATAGAAAGTAAAATAGATTTTTCAATATGTTTGAATCTGGAAAAGGAAAATGAATAAAATGTATACTACATTTTATCACTCTATAGAAACAGTAAGACATTCTCTTCAGCCTCAGTAATGTGCATATTTTTATGAAGTAGTTTAATAAGCGAACTTTTTTAAAAAACATTTTCATATGTGTTGAGTACTACAGAAATTTGAAATATAGGCACCTGTACTTTAAAAACTAATTCAGAGCTTTTTGTAAGAGCTATAGAATGTGTGTGTCCTTTGACATGATAATATATCTATATATCTATCTATCTATCTATCTATATATATATATATATATATATATGGATTGACTTCATTAAGTCGAGTTACCACAATGTTGAGTGTGAAAACATCATGACCATAATATCTAAATCACAAAACACTGAGAATTTAAAATGCTGAGTGTCGTAACATTATATATGTTGGAATTCTGGTCCTGTATAGTGTAAATCTAGTAGTAATCACTTTAAAAATGTATGCAGTGCTCTAAACAAACAAGGCGGAGGTAATGTTTAACCTTGAAAGCTAATTTTTGGATTTTCTGGTGAAAGTTTGTGAGAAACAGGTAAGGAAGTTTTTATTTTTGCTATACATTTATGGTGGTAGTATTATTTAAAGTGGTGGGACAAGTGACTAGGAGAGTAGTGTATTTGTTGGATGCATGTAGGTATTTTGTCCATGGAACAGGTGCATGTGTAAAAGTTATGGACATCACGGTGCAGTGGGGATTGGGAAATTATTCTTCTCACCACTGTATTGCAATCTTGGAGTTAGTATATTTCTTTTGTCGAAGGAGTGGGGGTGCAGGGGGTGGAGCCCTCATCCAAAAACATAGAAAAGGTTTGATCTGAAGTTTATAAGTACGGAGATAGAAGGGAGTAGTGCTGGTAAAATATGAAAATTTGAAATATTGTTTTCAATGCTATGTGCTTGCAATGTATAGACTGTTGATTTTATGTATTTCCAACTTTTTGTTATTTAGTTGTTTTGCTCTTAATATATTGTCATATATTGTAGTTCAAAGTTCTGGTTATTCAATTTAATGAAGTAGATCGATATATATATATATATATGTTTATATATGGGCTCCCTTCAGAAGCTCAAAATACTGAATCTTGAATTTTAGTATCTCAAGCCCAAGAAGCCAAATCCACAGAACAGCGAAAGTTTAGAAGCGTGAAATTCAAAACCATGAATACAGGAAGTTTTGTATTTCACGCTTCTAAACTTTGACTGTGGTCATGTATTCAGGTAAGTGTGTGTGTGTGTGTGTGTGTGTGTGTGTGTGTGTGTGTGTGTGTGTAGGCATGTGTGTGTGTGTGTGTGTGTGTGTGTGTGTGTGTGTGTGTGTGTGTGTGTGTGTGTGTGTGTGTTAAGGGGTTTGGGTTGGGGCTATGGTGTGTGTCAGTGTGTTTTGTTTCTGTGATATGTGTGTGTGCGAGGAGAATGTAGCTTGTGTGGTGGTGTTTTGTTTGTGTTTATATGTTGTGTGACCTCCGAGTGAGAATATTTAAGTAGGGGGGGTGTGGTGGGGCTTGCCCCCCTGCTTTCATGTAGTAGACAGATTGAGTGTGTTTGTATGGAGGATGGTGTGTGTGTGTGTGTGTGTGTGTGTGTGTGTGTGTGTGTGTGTGTGTGTGTAGTAAAACTGCGAAATTCAAAACCTTCAGTATTCGAGGTTTTGAATTTCGTGGTTTCCAGTTTTCATTGTTGTGTGGATTTGGCTTCTTGGGCTTGAGATACTGAAATTTGAGATTTCAGTATTTTGAGCTTCTGAAGTGACTATATCTTTTGTATTATAGTTTAGTATGATAAGACTACCTGTGACCTGTATGTTCAGAGATGTCTTTATCTCTTCAGGTCCCGCTCTGTTATACTTATTTATTCAGAGATGTAGTCATAATAATGTTGAATGAGTGAATAATTTAGGAACATTAAATGGGTAATTTCTACTCCTATCATATAAATAAGTAAATAGTATACTATTTGTTAGATTATTTAATTGTTATTATTAAAAGAAGAAGGTTATTAAACTTGCATGTAGTAAATAGAGAGAATAGTTTTAAATGGCAAAATATATAGTTAAATTAGTAGTCTCTTATTATTTTGACCCATATATAATATTATATAAATAATTTGTAAGTCACTGTAATATTAGTTAGCTTTGTGGATGATTTTTTTAAGTGCTGCTAGATAGCACAATAGGTTACTAGTTTTACTATTCAATAGGCAGACTAGGAACTTTGGTAACCATGGTAGTTTGGGATTTATTAGTAATATACACCATTTTAGTTGTAAACTTGTCTGTTTTTGTTATTTTTGAATTTTAGTATTTCAGTTTGTAGAATGGAAGAATTTTAAAAAATCTGGAACGTCAATATAGTGTCAGAAGAATACATTGCAGTCTTAAATATAATTAAATTAATATGGTGGATAAACATGACATATACCCCAGGATTTACTAATCTTCCGTGTAAGACTAGATTAGTCTTACACGGAAACTCCAGTCTAAGAGTATGACAGCAGCGCACCATACATATTAATGAGGGTGCGCTGCCTCAACTCTAAAGCTTACACGGAGCATGGACGAGTGTAGGAGGCATGTCAGACTGCCGAGCATTCCAAAACTCCATGTCTCTGCACTGACAAAACCCAAGAAATGTCGAGTTATATGAGCGAGTCCGTTCACATGTGTACATTGTAACACTACACTCTCTCATATGTTAAACCTCGTACAAATTTAAAAATTAAAAGAAATTTTTTTTTGTTTTATTTCCAATATAGCTGCCCGTATTTGCGCGTGTTTGTGCGGGATTGCCCATTGCTTAGCTGCAGTTAGCAGCTTAGACACCAAAGAGGATAATAAGAAAAATATGCAAACTAATCAAAATAGCAATTGCGTAGTGGTTAGAGCCTTCGCACAAAAAGGAGGCATTCCTGGTTTGAGTCCCACTACTGCACGTTCCATTTTTTGTTGAAAATCTGTATACAAAATTATTTCCTGACATTTATCATGTATAAGTTTTGTAAAAAGCATTCAAATGTTATATGTAGTAGTGAACGAATTATATGTATGTATATATGAAGGTGAAATGGTTATGCATTCTAAGGCATGAGTAACTTATTTTAAGCAATATTAAGCTCTGCTAAGCATGTTTTAGCAGTATTTAGCATATTTAAAAAACAATTGCTCGTAGCTAAGCAAAGCGTTAAGCGCAATGTATTTGCACGGAGATGTGCACTGCGCTAACCAGCGCAAATACAGCATATCTGCATGTAGCTGCACACCGCGCTAACTATCGCAACGTCCTTGAACTCTGGATACTGTGCACTATAGTCACAGTACATAACCACTAAGCCATGACAGCATTTTATAACCATGCGCTTTCGACAGACACATATCTATCAAAGTAATATTAAACATTGCCAACATCAGCTAAGCAGGTGTGCCTACAGCTGAGTTTTTTCAAAACTGGCCAATCACAAATAAGTGAGGGAAATGAGGCATATTTAAGCTCCACAGGCGGGAATATTTGACATAACTGGTTGTAGCTGCCTTCTGCAGTCAGCATGGCCGGTGTTGGAGAAGGCACTCAATTTCGAGCGCAAAGCTGGGGCATTGAGGAGACCAAAGTAATGGTTTGGCTTCTTGTCCACAATCATGAGGAAAGACTCCTGCGGCCTGGGACAGTCTAGCTCGTGATCTCACCAGTGCCACTGGCGTTCCTTGGACTGGTGAACAGGTCAGGCACTATTATTCTGACCTGAAGTGATGTAAGGAGGATCAATTGGACCAGTGGATCCAGGAGTCCCATGTGATGCCTAATGCCCCAGTACTGAGTAAGTAGCAATTGTATTAAGTAGTTAAGAATTGCTACGCTTGTCTATACTATGGATAGGTATGTCTCAATAACACTGCATTAACTTCACAGCTGAAGGTGTCTGGGCTATGAATCAGCAAGCCCATGAAGATAGGTTGCAAAAGCTGCATCATCAGGCAGGTTAGTAATTATTCTGCATGTACTGTTATATAAAATAAATGAGAGAGCCTTCAAAAAGTGTTTTAACCCAATAAATAAAGGTGTAATAATCCTTTAATAAATGTATAATTCCTGGAGTGCGTCTGTGTCATTTTCTTTGATATGTTGTTGTACTGTTGCATTTTACAAATAGTAGTGTTGTATTAAGCAGTGCTAACCCACACTTGGATAGGCCCATATAACATGGATGAATGGAGTGCCAGTAGCTTTTATGCATATTTACAGCCCTCAACTGTTGGTTCATGCCCAGCATGTACAGGTTAATCTGGCACATGAGTAGCTTTGTATTGTGTTCCCCAGAAATGTCAGTGTGCTGCCAGAAATGTAGGGAGCTGTTAACATATAACTGATACTTTCACCTGAACATATATAGATAATTATATGAAAGTAGAGCTGTCAGTGTACCATCTTAGCAGTAGTGTGTGTGAGCAACTCTCAAAATATGTAGCAGTAACATCTGCATCTTGGACAGTTTGTATGTAAGATACAGCTCATGTATATAATGATCTAGCAAAATCCAATTGCACAATATAAGGACATTGGGTAGTGTAATAATACATGTAAGGGACATATAACTGCAGTTAATAGGAATGTAGTGAAAACTAGAAGAATATATAGATTGTTAATTGAGCTATCCTTTTCCACCCTACTGTATGTGCATAAAAAATGCAATTCCACACCTCAATTGGTATGTCTAATCTCAAAACATTTGTTGGGACATATGTCCTATTGGTTTATAAATATTTGCATTTATTTCTATGCATGTGCCATGTTAGAATACCACAATATTGGTAGCCTGTTGCCATCAATTGAACCTGCATGCTGTTGTAATGTCCACTATTCTATATATGCATGTGTTATGCTTGCTTTTCAACTGTTAAAAATCTGGTGTGTTGGGTTAAGGGGAATACTTCTGCATGCTGTTATAACTAATTGGGAATGCTGTTGACTGTTACTAACCCATATCTTTATTAAAACGTCCAAAACATAGTTCATATGGGAAGGCCGGTCCCAGTGGACCCACCTGTCCCACCTCAGCTGGCCATGGCACCTGACACCAGCAGGTTCGGTGCCCAGCCTGGAACCTCCCTCTCCATTGGCCCTGTGCCACCTTCAGGTGGAAGTGCTGCAGGGGATGGGGCTCTGCCCCTCATGCAAGCGTGAGCAGAGGAGGGCCACCTATCACCCTTTGAATGGTCTGAGCTCTGGTGCATAGAGAGATTGAATGTTCTGTTGCAGAACCTCTATGCCAGCTTGAGGCACGAGTGGCACAACTCCCAGGTCAACCTGCCCCTCCTACATAGTCCCCAGCACAGCCACACTCTGGGCTGTGAAGGTGCAGTGGTGACTGCCCATGGGTGGGGCCCTCAGTCCCACTGTTTCCATCTGTGGGCTCATGGGCTTGCAATTTTCAAACATCCCTCCCTGTCAAAGGTGTTCAACCATCACATGTGTCATATATTGCCCCTGTATGCATTTTGTTTGTCTTGTCTATCTCCGCAACCTACCTCCCCAAATATACCTACTTCCCCTACCCAACATTCCACTCTCACCTGAAAAAAAGGGCAATCTGCTCCAAAAAAAAAAAAATTACGCCCCATACATAGCTGCCCATTTTGCACACATGTCCACTGGACACATCAAATGTAATTTAATTGGCATTACAACATACTTTGTTGTCCTCACCCCTCTCTCAGGTGTTGAAGGTTTCATATCTACATCCAAATTTATTCCATATGCACAGCTGTTGCTGTTAAAGAAATGAGCAGCTATGGATCTTCCCTACACCCATCCTGCACATCCCGAGCTACTTTCCATACTGTCTTTCCCTCTTTGTGCCCTTTTTTCACCACTTTCCTATCTCCCAATTTTTCTTTTCTTTCAAATAAATGTGCTCAGGGGATAGCAGGAGTAAGCACTATTAAGCAGTAGTTAGTAGGTTTGCGTGAGTGTGCGCTTGTATGCTCTTAGCTAAGCATTGCTAAGCATTGCGCAAACCCACGCAAACCCGCTTACAACTGCTTAAAAGTGCCTTAGTCATTCTGTATGTGAGGGCCTTGTTCTGCTCAGGAGCAAAATAAAACACCTCTGTCAGTCTCGAACCCCAGACCTTGCACACTATACACAACATGAAGTACCACTAAGCCACGGCAGATATACAACAAGTTGGTGCTGAAATAAATATATCATGCATCAGAATGAGTGAATGTAAAGGAAAAATAGGAATGCCATACCACACAACTTGTTCTGTGGATCTTTACCAACAGTTGTTGTGGGATTACATTACATGACTGTGATAAGAGAAGCAGCTATTCTAGCAGGAAATAATGATACACCATCACTTTACAACCCCACCCCGTATCACAGCAGGACAAACACTGGCATATCTGTTTAGGGCAGAGGCCATACCTCCCAACTGTCCCTAATTTTCAGGGATGTCCCTGATTTTGACACAAATTTTAGCTCTGTCCCTCTGAATCCCTCCTTAAACTACTGACTTTGGCCAGAAAGGTGGTGAATTACACTTAATGAATAATGACAATAATTAAGAGTTAGACACTTCTTTTTCTTCATAAAAGGTGTATTAATTCATATGCTCTGATTCTCTCAATGTTTCAACTTAATGGCACTAACATTTTAAAGGTGTCCATGACTTTTTCTTTACTTTTCCCTGAGGCTGTTCAAATATGTACCTGAGTGTTTGAGAGGTCTGGCAGAGGCAGAAACACAGAGGCATATCAGCCTTTCTGCTGTTACACACTGTGCAAATAGCTTTGGAAGGAGTTTTGGAAGCATACCCTTATGTAGGAATACAACACTGAAATGCAAATGGATGTAGCCATGTACTGGTTGCAACCAACTGTAACAATGCCATTGCTCTATCGCTGAAAAGACCTGTGTGGTGCACAGACAAAAAATAACAGGCTATTCTCTGGCTACCATGTGGATAGGTCCACAGTTGGGAGTTAAGCAGCCAGACTACTTGCCTTGATAAACTAACATGTACACAGCAATCCTGTAAGTCCAGCAAGATAAAATCCACACAATAATACTTATGCTCTCTGTACTTCTGCACCCCTACCCAAATGTAAAATATACCTGTGTGTGCAGGGTCTACCAAGGATGTAGGTAAGCATAGTCACAGTACTGACTTGTGCCCAGTTTTTTTGAGCAGCTTGTGCTAATGTCAACACTAAAAAAGCACAGACTGTTTAGAACTGAGTAAATGAATATTCACAGTATAGCAGTTCACAAACAATTCTTGTGCCAAAGGAATACATCTCAATAACTAGCTTTGTATAGCAGTTAATTGTAAAAGTTGAAAAGAAAGTACATCTTTCCATGTATCTTGGGGTAGCATTTTGAGGGGTGAGTACATTTCTACACTGACAAGTAGGTACTGGAAGCAGCAACATTAGGTCTGAGTACAAAATGTAAATCTCAGGCTACACCCCTGGCTTCTGATGTAAGAACTATACCAACCTTCTGTCTTAAACAATGATGTCCACAGCAGACAAGGATGATCTCCATCACGCCCACCTGAGTTAGCAATTTATAGTACTGGGTTGCTATGACAGTGATTACTGCAATTACTACACATCAGGCTGCATGCAATTAGCAAGTGGTGGCCACTAATTGGTGCAGAGGCCATCACATGCTCATGTGCAAATACCTACAAAAGCAGGCTGCAATCTCTGCCAACAAACTCAATCACTCTATTGCAGAGACTGACAAAGAAAGAGTCAGTGAGAGAGATAGAGAGACAGAGAAAAGGAAACAGAAAACAAAATATTACCAAATCATACAAAGGAAAGGTATGTGACACATATGTATTTACTGGCATGTAGCGGATGTTATTGAAAAATAGTCTATATAATGTGAACCATTCATATGTGGCAGCAGTGCTTATTTATGCATAGATGTTCTGCTTAACTACTGCTATGGACAATACAGTGTGCACCTGTGGGCAGTGGGACATACCTGTGAAATGTGTAGCTCAGCATTAAATGTCAAAGATCTGATCCATGTAATCTGTGTTCTGTACAGTAGTGTGGCCAATTTCTGTTGGGGGGATTAGCGCTGACATTATATAAACATGGGTGTGACAGAACAACACATGCATGACAGTCATATTAAAATGTAGCTTAGCATTGGCAACTGCTGTAGCAGTCTAGTATGCTTATCTAGCATTTGTAGCCATATATACCCCCTAATGTTAGTGTGTGTTCATATGTGACACCTGTTTGTGTTGCAGCAAGGCCCAACAGTTCAGCTGTGAGGTCCAGGGACTTTCAACAGTGTGGACCTTGTGTGTGTATGCCACACACATACGGAGAAATATATATGTGTCATATATATTCACATCTGTATATGTGCATAGAGCAGGGGACATATTGCAACTGTTTGTGAAGGGTGGAGATATAAATGTTGGTGAAGGTTAGTATGTGCATATTTATATGTAGGTTTTAGTGTGTGACAGACAAGCAGCATACAGTGCTGGTATATGACATGTGGTGGTTAAACACTGTGGGAGGTTTGTTCAGTTTGCAATGTTGAAGCCAGTGAGGCCTGCTAAAGCTACCTGGGCTGTGAACACCTTCAATACATTTATTGCAAGACTGTGCGATTTTATTACATTACTGTACACCTCACATCCTTTGTATAATTGATATTCTCACTATGAAAGGTGAAATGTATATGTGCCTACATATATATGTATATGTACACCAATGGTTGTGTATATGTATATGTATGTATATATATATATATATATATATATATATATATAATTATATATATATATATATACATGCATATGTATATATCTATATTTATATGCATATATATATATATATATATATATATATATATATATATATAGTTTTATATACTCGTGCACACCTACATCTACTTGTTGCAATAGATCTCTGTACTGTTAACTGACCGTGATGGTCAATGTGTTTGTGAATACGTCAAAGATATGTATCTGTGGGATAGCTTAGTGGGAAACTGTTTATGTCATGGTCCTTGCTTTGATCCTAGCAAAAGCTGTCTATTCTGTTGCTAGGCAGAAAATGTGCTATTGCATACAGTGTGATTAAGTTCCTTGGTTTTAACTAGGGTGTGTCATTGGAGGCTAAAGCACTACATCTATGATTATTGATTGGTACTAATGTTGAATCCAAATCCTGTGTGTACTGTAGTACTACTTGAAGCTCTGGGCCTGTACAGCAAAGTATGGTGTATGTCCACATTGCTTGCATCCACTGTTTTGTGTGGTCCCTGTATTCATCACAGATTACATTTCTCAAGATTAAGGTTGTGTAAGTACTGACACACAGTACTGTATAGTACACACTGAAAGCTTATCTGGGTTGTCACACCTTTATGTCCTGTAATTATGGCTGATGTGTGTGTGGGTATGTCTGTAACATGTCCTTTGACATATGTGTGGTAAAACATATAACTGTGTATCTAGCAACATTCATAGTGTACTACAGCAGTATGCAACCTATATTCCCAATTGTACACATATTTTGGACACGGGTTTGCCATTAACAAGTTGTGTGGTATAATAGTAATACATTTACTGGACCTTACACTCATTGTGATGGATGATATATTTCTTCACACATCAGCTTGATGTATATCTGCTGTGGCTAGGTGGTGCATCGTGTTGCATACAGTGTGCCAGGTACTCTTGTATAGTCTTATACAGTGCTTTTATTTTGCTGCTGTGCAGAACATGGCCCATTATATTGAGAGTGAGCCAGGCATGTCCAAGCAGTTGTGGGGTGAGCAGTGATAAGTGGCAGTTAAAGTGTTTCACTCTCGTTAGCTAATAGATTGCTATATATGGCAGTTCAGTGATATCTGTAGTGTATAATGTTAAATGTGCCATATGACTTGCTCAAACATATTTTCATATTTATGTCTTCCAGGGATCATGGCACATCGCAAGAAACTACTTACAGTAGTGCTGAAGATGACATAATTACTACCAGTATGATTCAGCACTACAGTCTCATGTTCTCACGAACCAGCAAGGACCAGCAGGAGTGCACTGCAATGTGGCAAGATGTTGTCCACAGGGTAAATGAAGTAGGTCTGCATAACCAGACATATGAGCAGGTACGCCACCGCTGCAGTGATCTTCTGAGACATGTTCATAGGTTCATAGGTTCATACTAGGCTATCTGCCCTAGGGCATTTATAAGCCTAGCCAGAAAGTGTTTGGCTTTCATCACCCATTTTAAATTTATTTTGCTATGCCCTTTTTCGAGGTTAGCATACTGTGCCTCTGTCTAACAGTGACACAGAAGTGATACCCGGGGTAAACCTATGATCTCCCATCCATTCATCAAGATTCCTCTTGAAGAGAGTCAATGAGGGAGTCTGCCTAACCTGGACTGGGATTTTATTCCAGAGTGAAGGGAGCCTCTGAGTTATGAATCTGTCCCTCCAGCATGTCCTATTTATTTCAGTGCTGAGGTTCAAGTCTCTCGAGCACGTAGCTCGATGGGATTTGGATTTTCTGAGGTGCAGCATGTCCATTAATTCCGGGTTGGATATGGCTTTATACGTCAGGCACAGATCGCCTCTGAACAGGCGGTATGCCACTGAGTAGAGCTGGAGTTTCTTTAACCGGGCAGCATATGGCATCTGTTTGAGCCCTTTGATCCTCTTGGTGAGGTACTTTTGGGGTCTTTCCAGTTGCTGCAGGTGTCTGGTAAGGTACATCCCAAAAGGGGCATTGTACTCAATTATGGGCCTGATGAGGGATGAGTAAAGAGGCACAATGACCTCCCCTGATCTAGATGTGAATCCCTTCATGATTAGGTGGGCTATATAAAATGTTTTTCTAACCACTTTGGCCACGTGGTTGTCAAATGAGATATTGCTATCAACTTGGGTCCCCAGGTCCCTAATTACTTCTGTATTTAATGGATTACCACCTATGTGGTAATTTGTGGGCACTTTGTTTTTGCCAAAGGGGATGACTATACACTTTTTGGTATTTAGCTTGAGGCCATGGCTCTGGCACCAGTCGTCTGTTTCTATGAGGCCCTTTTGGAGGATGCTTGTGTCGGCTGGAGAGTCGATTATGGCGCCCAGTTTGCAGTCATCTGCGAACTTGGTCAGCCACAGTCCTTCCATGTTGGCCTGTACCTCAGAGAAATATATACCGAACAAGAGTGGTCCCAGGACTGAGCCTTGTGGGACACCACTTGTAACTGATTTGGAGTCTGACATGGCTCCAGCAATTCTAACCATGTGGGTTCTGTCCTTGAGCCAGTTTGCAATCCATCTAGTAACATAGGGGTTTATATTTAAGCTGGTGAGCTTATCTATAATGCCCGAGTGGGGTATTGTATCGAAGGCTTTTGCGAGGTTCAGGTAGGCTGTGTGGACCACCTTCCCCTTGTCAATGGCCTTGGTGACTGTTTCTAAGAAATCAACCAGGTTTAAGAGGCAGGATCTGCCCTTAACAAAGCTGAACTGGGTAGGATCCAGTGTCTGTAGGTCCCCAATATCTTTATTTATGAGGTCCATGATGATCCTTTCCATAGCTTTTCAGACCAAGCTAGTCAGGCTTATGTGGCGATAGTTTCCAGGATCCATTGAGGCACCACCTTTATGGAAAGGGACCACTATTGTTGTACACCACTCTTTGGGCACATATCCTGTAGTAAGGCTGAGATTGAACAGTAGTTTTATGTTTGGGTTTAGCTCTTCTTGGAGTTCATGTAGGACGCAGCCCAGGACACTGTCTGGTCCCATTGATGCTGTGTTTTTTGCTTTGGAGAGGGCGGCTCTTACCTGAGCATCTGAGATGTCAGGGGGGCAGCACTCTGCTGGGATAGATATGTGCCCTTTGGTGGGGGGGAGTTTGCGCTGAACCTGTCAGCTAGGATGTTGGCAATGTCTGTGGGTTTGGTGTATTTTTTTGTCATTTTGGACTAATTCTGAGCATATCTGGGAATTACCACCCAGGTTCCTAACATAACTAAAGAAAGCCTTGTGATTATCCTTAGTGTCCTGTGCAATTTTTCTCTCGAAGCTGGCCTTAGACAATTTTATGAGTGCCCGTAGTTTTTTGCTAATACTGATCAGTGATGCCTTCCCTTTTTGGGATTTTGCTCTATCATTTAGTAGCTTCCTCCTTCTATTGTATAGTTTGTTTATGGCTGGGGTCCACCAGACAGGATGTCTGCATTTAGAGGATTGGGTCTTAGTTTTATTTGGGATCGCATGATCCATGCATTCCTGAAGGTGTTCATAGAATGCGTTTATAAAGGATTCTGCGGTCTGGTCCGTCAGCGTGCTGCTGATGTGCGGAGACAACAGCTTGCAACAGGAGGTGGTGTTACTATCCATACCCCCCTCACCAGAGTGGAGGAGCTGCTCCTGAGCCTGGTGGCACCTGCCCAACAACAACAGCAGCAGACATACACCATGATGGAGGTTGGAGCCACCCAGCAAGCACACATGGAGCATGTAGGTAACATGGCATATCTGTAGACTACTGTTATCTGTATTGGTAGATCATGCATATGTGAGATGCTGAGTGTGTCATTAAAAGATGTGGAGCCTGTTGTTGTGCAATACTGATCATTTGGAACATAGTCTGTAGCCCTGTGAATGTAAACTGTTGTTGTACTGTAAGATTGTAAACACACAGTAGCAATGCCACAGTTGTGTCCACTGACAAACTGTCTCATCTCTATGTAGGTCCCTCTGGGGTGACATCAAGGCAGTGGACAGATGCTGGAGAGTGTGTTCTACATTTATTATTGTAAATAAAAAGTGCATGTCATAAGTAAGGTGTAGGCCATGTACACATGTAACACACCTACCCATAATACATGCTGTGCATGTTTGGTGTAAGAGCATGCATATCTCACTACTGTGATTAGCTGCCTCAAACACATGCAATACCCAGAACATCTCAAACAAATGTGGCTAGACTGTAGTGACCATTGGATAGGCACAGTTGATACTCAACATGCACATAACATACACATCTATGTCATACACAGAGCATTTTAACATGCTACACATAAAGGATTCCCAAACCCTCTGTAAAGACACACTCCAGTATCCAAAATCTCATCCACACATTACACATAATATACCTGAGGGGTAGAGGCCTATCATGGGGCATTTAAACACTCTGCAACACACTACACATTCATGTCAGGGAATGCTCCTTATTGGCCTCCTTACAAACTCATGTAACAACTGGTTGTGAAATGGTGAATGTATCCAAGGTAGTACAGTTCTGGTACAGCACGAGTAGTGCTGGTTTGGGAAACATTTGTAGCCTTGAGTTACCACATGATGTTTCATGATGATGGCCTATGGTACTATACTACATCCAGTTATTGTAACCACAGTACTACACATAGCTTTCATTGCTATACACCTTGCTATACACCTTAATGTTGCGTGTGTGTACACATATGCACCTCTGAACAATATGCATACCAATCACAATTTGCACAACTGACACATATATGTTGTGTGATGCTATTGAGTGGCTAGGTTATATGACACACATTGGGTATGGGTAGTGTTTAAATATACAGTTGTATTTTAGCATGCCATGTCATGAATGACACTGGCATGTCCACAATATGATCTACACTCACCATAAGTACCATATATTGGGTATGTGGCCGAATGGTATTCCATCAATTATCTATGCACCACTGATGATGTTGTGTGAATACTCATCATGCATGTGCTAAAATGTGTCTACAATTATTTGCTAAAGACACAGAAGCTGTAATCAGCATTGGATACCTATCTGACACACAGATACACATCCAGCCATGGTATGTACACTTGTTTGTTATGGTGCACAGTACATTACAGAGTTTTAAATACCTGCACAGCAATGTTGTGTCCATGTATGCATTGTGTTCCAGGGGAGGCCCATCACCTAATAACAAAACACATGCATCAAACCATGTATACTGTTAGTAACAAGGACTGTCTACACTTGCACTGCATGCTGTTGAGCAACACATGTCCTGCATGCTGACATGTGTGATTTGACTGTTTTGCTTGTGATACTGTACCCCACCATCACCTGCTATTGTGTATGTTCTGAGATTGCTGGTGTTGTGTGTGTGTCTGCTTTAGGGAGGAGGGTATTTTTCTGTGTGTGCATGTGTGCATGTGGTCTGACATCATGTTACCATCATGTTACATGGTATCATGGTAGCTGCCAGAATGTGTTGGCTTTTACCTCCCTTTTAAATTAGTTTCCTGGGCCTCTGTCTAGCAGGGCCACTGAAGTGATCCCAGGGGTAAATTTACAATTTCCCATCTACTCATCAAGATTCCTCTTGAAGAGAGTCTGTGAGGGGCTCTGCCTAACATCAACTGGGATTCTGTTCCAGAGCGAGGGAAGTCTCTGGGACAGGAATCTATCCCTCCAGCACATTCTGTTTATTGCTTTGCTGAGGTTTAATTCACTGGAGTCTGTGGCTCTAAGAGATTAGTTTTTTTTGAGGTGGAGCATGTCCATTAATTCCGGGTTGGACATGGCCTTATACATCAGGCATAGATCACCTCTGAGCAGGCAGTAAGCAACCAAGTAGAGCTGTATTTTCTTTAGTTGAGCTGCATAGGGCATCTCTTTGAGGCCCATGATCCTCTTGGTGAGGTACTTCTGTGGTCTTAACAGCTGTTGTATGTGCTAATTAAGGTACATACCAAATGGGGCAATGTACTCTATTATCGGCCTAATGAGTGATGAGTAGAGGGGCACAATGACCTCTCTTGATCTAGAGGTGAACCCTTTCGTGATTAGGTGGGCTACATAGAAGGAATATCTAACCACTTTGGCAATGTTATTATCAAAGGAGAGGTTACTATCTACCTGGGTCCCCAGGTCCCTAATTGCATTTTCCATACCTAGTGGATTACCACCTATGTGGTAATTTGTGGGCACTTTGTTTTTTCCAAAGGAGATGACTATGCATTTTTTGCATTCAGCTTGAGGCCATGGTTTTGTCACCAGGTATCTGTCTCTGTAAGACCCTTCTGGAGGATGTCTGTGTCAGCCAGAGAGTCGATTATGGCCCCCAGTTTGCAGTCATCTATGAACTTGGTCAGCCATAGTCCTCCCGTGTTTGCCTGTACTTAGTCATTCTAAGTGTTTTGGTACTGATTTTTAAGAATAAGGGGGATGTGCAGAGCTGTAGTAACTACAGAGGGATTAAATTGATCAGTCACAGCATGAAGTTATGGGAAAGAGTAGCGGAAGCTAGGTTAAGAAGGGACATGATGATTAGTGAACAGCAGTATGGTTTAATGCTGGGAAAGAGCAATACAGATGCGATGTTTGCTCTGAGAGTGTTGATGGAGAAGTACAGAGAATGTCAGAAGAAGTTGCATTGTGTTTTTGTAGACTTAGAGAAAGCATATGACAGGATGACTAGAGAGGAGTTGTGGTATTGTATGAGGAAGTCAGGAGTGTCAGAGAAGTATGTAAGAGTGGTACAGGATATGTACTAGGGTAGTGTGACAGTGGTGAGGTCTGCAGTGGGAGTGACAGATGCATTTAAGGTGGAGGTGGGGTTACATCAAGGATCAGCTCTGAGCCCTTTCTTATTTGCAATGGTGATGGACAGGTTGACAGACAAGATCAGACAGGAGTCCCCATGGACTATGATATTTGCAGATGACATTGTGATCTGTAGTGAGAGTAGGGAACAGGTGGAGGACACCCTGGAGAGATGGAGATATGCTCTAGAGAGAAGAGGAATGAAGGTCAGCAGGGCTAAGACAGAATATATGTGTGTGAATGAGAGGGAGGATAGAGGAATGGTGAAGATGCAAGGAGTAGAGGTGGCAAAGGTGGATGAGTTTAAATACTTGGGGTCAATAGTTCAGAGTAACAGTGAGTGTGGAAGAGAGGTGAAGAAGAGAATACAGGCAGGATGGAGTGGGTGGAGAAGAGTGTCAGGAGTGATTTGTGACAGATGAGTACCTGTAAAAGTGAAAGGGAAGGTCTGCAAGAGGGTAGTGAGACCAGCTATGTTATATGGGTGGGAGACAGTGGCATTGACAAAAAGGCAGGAGTTTGAGCTGGATGTGGCAGAGTCAAAGATGTTAAGATTTGCACTGGGTGTGACAAGGGTGGACGGGATTAGGAATAAGTATATTAGAGTGTCAGCCCAGGTTGGAAGGTTTGGAGACAAAGCCAGAGAGGCAAGATTATGTTGGCTTGGACATGTGCTGAGGAGGGATGCTGAGTATACTGGGAAAAAGATGCTAAGGATGAAGCTACCAGGTAACAGGAAAAGAGGAAGGCCTAAGATAAGGTTTATGGATGTGGTGAGAGAGGACATGCAGGTGGTTGGTGTGACAGAGCAAGACGCAGAGGACAGGAAGAAATGGAAACAGGTGATCCGCTGTGGTGACCCCTAATCGGAACAGCCGAAAGAAGATGATGATACTACAATTTAGATTCCTGAGTACACAGTGTAGGTTTTAGGTCTGCACCTGTTAGCCTTATACATTTCTCAATACAATCACAGCTACATATGGCTGATATTGAAAGGTTAACACAGGACAATGCTGGCAGACAAACAAGTAAAATGCATTCTGATGGGAGTATTTACTGTTGTTTTTTTTTCAGTTATATGACATGCCCATTCTAAAGTATGCAGACAAGCAGTGCTAAATCAGTTCACCTCAGTTAATGCATTCTGCAGGACATACACATTTCTATTTATCAGGTACAAGTGAGATGACACACACTAGTATTTGGGACCACCTTTATTAGTTTTGACATACATATGTGTATACAACTCAGAGCTCCACAATTACTATTCCTGCATGATCTGCACAGGGGAATGCTTTTCATTTCTAACTGTTACAGTAGCCCTGACATGGCACTTTCTTGGCAGGTTCACTCAGACACACTCATACATATTCTAATATTCCTCTCCTGCATACTGTACCTTGTTTGCTACTGATATCTGTCTTACACAGCAGCTGTAAATACTCCATTGTAACACTGGCATCCTTACACAGGCATTTATTCCTGACTTTTACAGCACGATTATACGAGCAGTACTACCATTAATATAATTTTGATTTCTTACTGATAAAAGTAGGGGGTATTCTGTACTCACCATACTGCTGATGCAGCTGGGCCAGTCAATGTGCATGAGCCTGCACATTCTGTGACCTCTCTGCAGCAGCTGTATGGGGAGACATCATAGGTTCATAGGTTCATAGGTTCATAGCTAGGTACTAGGCTATCTGCCCGAGGGCATTTTTAAGCCTAGCCAGAGTGTGTCGGCTTTCACTGCCCCATTGATTAATTAACTGGGCCTCTGTCAAGCAGAGTCACTGAAGTGATCCCAGGGATGTATTTTCTGTTACTCATTCACTCATCAAGGCTTCTCTTGAAGAGTGTTAGTGAGGGGCTCTGCCTAATGTAGTTAAGAATTTTGTTCCAAAGCATGGGGAGTCTCTGTGACAGGAATCTATCCCTCCAGCATGTTCTATTTATTGTTGTGGTGAGGTTTAGCTTACTAGAGCATGTGGCTCACAGTGATTTGAATTTCTTTAGGGGGAGCATGTCCATCAATTCTGTGTTGGACATGGCTTTGTAAGTTAGGCAGAGATCACCTCTGAGTAAGCGATATGCCACTGAGTACAGCTGGAGTTTTTTTAGTCGGGCTGCATAGGACATATGTTTGAGGCCAATAATCATCTTGGTGAGGTGCTTTTGTGGTCTTTCCAGCTGTCTGAAGTGTCTTGCAAGGTACATCCCAAATGGGGCATTGTACTCTATGATGGGTCTGATGAGTGACGAGTAGAGGGGCACTATAACCTCTTTATTTCTAGATGCAAACCCCTTAGTAATTAGATGGGCCACATAGAAGGATTTCCTAACTACTTTGGCAATATGATTGTCAAAGAAGAGATTACTATCTATCTGGGTCCTCAGATCTCTTATTACATCTTCTGTATTAAGGGGGCTGCCGCCTATGTGGTAATTCATGGGTGTTTTGTTTTTCCCAAATGGGATGACTATGCATTTTTTTGCATTTAGCTTGAGGCCATGACTTTGACACCAGGTGTCTGTCTCAGTAAGGCCTTTTTGAAGGATGTCCGTGTAAGACGGAGAGTCAATTATGGCTCCCAGTTTGCAGTCATCGGCGAAGTTGGTTAGCCATAGTCCTCCTGTGTTTGCCTGTACTCCTGAGAAATATATGCTGAACAGTATGGGTCCCAGAACTGAGCCTTGTGGGACGCCACTTGTGACTGGTTTAGATTCAGACCTGCAGCCCGCTATTCTTACTGTGTGAGTTCTGTCTTAAAGCCAGCTGGCAACCCATCTTGTGACATAGGGGTTTATGTTCAGGCTGGTGAGTTGTTTTTCTATAATACCTGAGTGAGGAATGGTGTTGAATGACTTGGTGAGATCAAGGTAGGCTGTGTGAACCACCTTTCTCTCGTCTATGGCCTTGGTGACTTTCTTGAATAAGTCAACCAGATTTAATAGGCATGATCTGGCCTTAACAAAGCCGAACTGGGTTGAGTCAAGTGTTTGGAGGTTCCCAATGTCTTTGTTAATGAGTTCCATGATTATGTGCTCCATAGCCTTGCAGACCAGGCTAGTCAGGCTTATGGGGCAATAGTTACCAGGGTCAGTTGTGGCCCCTCCTTTGTGGAGCAGAATAACTGTTGCTGTGTGCCATTCTATGGGCACATAGCCTGTGGAGTGGCTGAGATTGAACAGCATGTTTAGGTGGGGGGTTAGTTTGTTCTGTAGTTCGTGCAAGACGCAGCCTGGGACACCATCTGGCCCCATTGATGCTGTGTTTTTGGCTTTTGAAAGGGCTGTTTTCACCTGTGCTTCTGTGATTTCTGGGACACTACACTTTTCCAGTATTGTTGTAGGCCCTTTTGAAGGTGAGAGGGAGGTGAAGTTTGCACTGAATCTATCTGCCAGGATGTTGGCAATATCAGTAGGTTCAGTATATTTTGTGCTATTTTGCACTAACTCAGAGCACATCTGCGAGTTGCCACTTAGATTATTGACATAGCTAAAGAAGGCTTTGTGGTTATCTTTCAAATCCTTGGCTATTTTTCTTTTGAAGTTAGCCTTGGATGATTTTATGAGGGACCTTAGTTTCTTACTGATACTGATCAGGGATGTCTTTCCTTCTTGGGATTTGCTTTTTTTCTGAACTAGTTTTCTCCTTCTGTTGTATAACCTGTTTATGGCAGGGGTCCACCAGACTGGTTTCCTTCTCTTAGGGGAGAGAGTCTTGGTCTTGCTAGGGATGGCATGATCCATGCATCCTTGTAGGTGCTCATAGAGTGCAATTGTAAAGGATTCTGCATCTTGGGCAGTGTTATCCTTTAGCGTGGGGGCTGTGAAACTTACCACCTCTGCCTTAAGTAAGGTGAATTTTGCTTTAGAAAAGTTTTTCACTGTGGTTTCCTTGTTTGGGGGTGGTGGTGGGGTGTGGACATCCAAGGTGATTAGTTTCTGGTCTGATCTAACCAGTGACGGGTTGACATCTGGTACGGAACACCTGTCGCCCATGTTGGTGATGACGAGGTCCAATATGTTGTGGCCTCTGGTAGGGGAGTTTACCAGATGATCCAGGGCATTTGAGTTGATAAATTCCAGGAAGTGTTGAGCCTGGGAGTTTGTACTCAAGTAGTTTTCCCAGTTAATGGTAGGGTAATTGAAATCGCCCAGTATCAGGGTGTTCGGGAGGATCTTCATATGTTCCAGTGTCTCCAGAAAGGCGGAGTGGTGGTCCTGGGTCATGGAGGGTGATCTATAGCAGGCCACAATTTGCATTGCAGATTTGTCCAATGTTAGTTGCACATGGATGATCTCAGAGGTATCATGCTGTGCCACTAACCTGGAGGTGTGAGTATCCTTGATGAATATGGATACAGCCTCTCCATTTGTGTTTCAGTCCATGTTCTGTGGCCGAAACGTGTGGTATGAGTTGTAGCCCAGTAGTGCTGGAGTGCTCTCTGGAGCCTTGAACCAGGTTTCAGTTACTGGACAGATGTCGACATTCTCCATACTTAGGAGTGCTTTGACCACATGCATTTTGAGATTTAAACTCCTGGCGTTGAGTAGCATAACCCTCATTTTTTTACTTGTGCTGTTTATGGTGGTGGGTTTGACTTTTGAGCCTTGCCTAAAAAAGGCACTATGGGAGCAGCAAGAGCCTTGGCCAGTATTCGAAAGCCAAGGGGTGACAGGTGCAAGCTGTCTCTTGTGAAGCAATGTGGCTTGTCGAGCATGTCATCCCAGGCTGACAGACACTGGATCTCCTTTGAATGACACCAGAAGCTTAGCCAATTGTTGAAATTGATCATTTTTTCTTTATACTGAGGTATCATTCTTGGTGAGGGCAGGAAGCTACTCAGGGTCAGGGTCATACCCGCCTGGGCTACATGATCAGAGAGCTCTTCCATGTCTCTTTTCATGTAGTCCAGGGAGGTACATTTCAGGTAATTTACACCAACATGAACAATGACAGAGCCATATTTGTACTTGTTCTGGAGTGACCTGAGTGCTTGGGTTATGTGGCAGATTCTGGCTCCTGATAGGCAGCTAACAGTAAATTTCTCCTTGTCCAGCCTAGTGGGTGGGGCATCAGTGTGCCTGACTATTGAGTCACCTATTACTAGTGTGCTTGGTATGTTATTTCGCCTTAAGGGCTGTGATTGTGCGGCGCATTGATTTTGTGTTTTATGTGTTGTCTGGCTTGTGACGGGAGGTGCAGGTTTTGTGGGTGTCTGCTTTGGAGGTCTCTGATGCTTTTGCAAGTTTTTATTTAGAGCTTCTGAGTATGATTTTGTGTATTTATGTGTATTTTTTGCCAGTGCTGGTTTAGTAGGTCTATGTGAGGCTGGAGGTGTGGTGCAAGTGTTAACCTTCCACTCATGACTGTCTGTTCCAGTCTTGGGTGAAGAGACCTTAGCCTCCAGTTTGGCTGTATAATTGCATCTCTCACATATGTTAGTGTTTTGTGGTAGGAGGAGAGGGCTGTTTGTGTACATGAGGCAGTTGTAACATTGCCTCAGGATACCCAGATTCACCAGCTGGACTGGAGAGTACACCTGAAGTTGCCCTTTGGTCATGCCTGAACAGTAGGGTGACCTGCTTAGTCGCTTGGTTGGTGAGGGGTGGATAAAGACCCTTGCCCTGCTGGGCAGTCAAGTGTCAGGGTATATTAGTGCTTGCTATTAGGTCTGAGCAAGTGCTGGACTGTAGGATGCTTTTTGAGTGCTTAGGTTGAGAGTTAGACTAGTTTCAAGTGAAAAACTGAAGAGGAGACTTGGTGGAGCCAGGAATAATTTAACCCTAGCTAACCAGTGCTGCCCGGTGCTCAAAACTATGCAAACACGTTTTTTAAACTACTAACTTCTGGGCTGGAACTACTCCTCCAGGGACAGATGGCTGCTCAAAGTTCCCCTCTCTCACAGGTGAACAGAGAAACTTCCCTCTATCTAAGTAAGGTATGGGCAGCTCAGAAACTTGTAACACAGCCCTGAATTCAACACTAGCCTGAAAACTGGACTATACTAGCTTAGAATGGCGGGAAACAAGACATTTTTTTTTGAAAAGATAAGGCAAAAACAGTAAAAAATACACTTAAAACAGCTTTAAATGACTACAAGTCATCAGAAAAGGCTATTGCACTTTAGTGTGTAGCCTACAACAGTTAAACAATTTATTTAAAAAAAAAACTTTTTTAAAAGTGCAGGCAGTCAAATAAGTACAATATGTGAAAAGAACAAGCTTTTAAATCACAATAAGTGCTGGAAAAATCAGTGTTTAGGTGGAAAACAGTTAAGTACATCAAGAAAATACAGAAAACTGATAATCACTCCAAAGTCTTTCTTTTAAGCTAGAAGGCTTGTATCAGTTTAAGGCTTTCTAGTGCTTTCCAGTAGGTTAGTTACAGAAAAGATGGGAAACACGTGCAGATGTGGTCTTTTAAACCAGAAAGTTGAAAGAGATGGATAACTTCCCGAATGATCAATAAACTACAATTCCTGGGCCAAGAACCACTCCTCTTGTGGTAGACAGGCTACCTAGTACTTACCACTCCCACTGATAAGCTAGAAGGCTGCACTCCAACACAAAGGCTTGGGTGTCTCAGAAGCTTACAAACAGTCCTGGATACAGCAAATCTTTACCTGGACCAGACTAGTTACAGGAAAGGAGGGGATCAAGCACAAACACGGGCTTTAAAACCAGAAAGTTGAGAGAGATGGAAAAAACTGCCCAGACGGCCAATAAACTACAATTTCTGTGCCAGAATCACTCCTCTTGTGGTAGATACGCTACCTAGTGCTTACCACTCCCACTGATAAGCTGGAAGGCTTCCCTTCAACACAGAAAGGTGTGCAGGGCTCAGAAGCTTACCAACAGTCCTGGATACAGCAACTCTGTATCTGGACTAGGCTAGTAACAGGAAAGGTGGGAAACAGCACAAGTGCAGCTTTTAAACCAGAAAGTTGAAAGAGATGGGGAAAAACTGCCCAAACGGCCAGTAGCTACAATTTCTTGGCCAGGAACCACTTCTCTTGTGGTAGATAGGCTACCTAATGTTTACCACTCCCACTGATAAGCTAGAAGGCTTCCCTCCAACACAGAAAGACTTGGGGGGCTCAGAAGCTTACAAAGAGTCCTAGATACAGCAAATCTGTACCTGGACTAGACTAGTAACAGGAAAGACAGGAAACAAGCACAAACACAGACTTTTGAATCAGAAGGTTGAAAGAGATGGAAGAGCTTCCCAAACGACCAATACACTATAATTTCTGGGCCAGAATCCTCTCCTCCTGTGGTAGATAGGCAACCTAGTACTTACCACTCCCACTGATAAGCTAAAAGGCTTCCCTCCAACACAGAAAGGCTTGGGGGGCTCAGGAGCTTGCAAACAGTCCTGGATACAGATCACACATTAATCACACCTGCACAGTCACAAGTTGAACTTTTTCTAGACTTGGTTACAAATACATAAGACTGCATGCTTACAGACAGGTCAGACATCCTGCATTTGTGCCTTTTGGATCCAGTGGTCCAAGAGTGCACCCCTCCTCCTCTTCAGGTCATTATGGTGATGACGTACCTACTCACCATTCCGGGGTATGCCAGTGGCACTGGTGAGATCACGTGCAAGCTGGTCCCTGGCCTCTGCTTTGTACTGTGAGCCCTGGTACTGGCCCTGCAGCAGCCTGCCTTCATGGTTTTTAACTATTACCCCAACCACGACCCTGGACTCCTGGATGCCCCAAAATTGCGCTCGGGAGTGCACACCTTCTCCAACACCAGCCATTTTGGTCCTGCTGTGTGCAATCCCAAATGGTTATGGCTGTATTCCTGCTTGTGTGGTTTAAATAGGGCAGGTTTCCTGTAGTTTTTTGTGATTGGCCAATTTTAATATGCTTAGCTCCATGCAAATCTGCATAGCAATGCTTACACCAGCTAAGCAGAGCTGAATGCAGGTAAGAAATGCTTACACTAGCAAAGCATTGCTTAAATCTATTTTTTTTTTATTAAAGTTATAAAGTGTTTGTTATGGAATACATTAATTTGAGCGACCTAACGTACCTTGAATGGGTATAACACTGAATTGAAATATTGAATTTCTCAGTGGCTTTCTGACCTCTCTACCACCTAAACAAGCACTACCATGGGTCAAAAAGGGGGGTATTTTGCATTTTGTGAATATGGAGTTCACAATTATGAGAGGTTGCCATACTGCTTTCGATCATTTTCCAATCGGCCATCCACCAGCCGATCAAATGAATGTATACCGTTTTTTACATTTATATTTTATATATTCCCACCCCTACTGTGCTATATGTTAGCCATATGATTGACATCTATCATTCACATTCCTTAAAAGTTTATTAAATAATTTGTGAGAGCGGGGATTTGAACCAAGCATGTTCTACATGCTATACCCTGGCAGTACTACTATGCTACAGCCGCTTGCTGCCAGTCGCTATCACAGTAGCACTTGCCTATCATTTTCAGGATTTCAGCCAGGCTAAGCATAGCGGTGCGCTATGCGAGCAAGCTGCACAGTGCTTAAACTTCACCTTTATTTCATGAAAAAAATATATATTGCATGTCTTTATTTTTTATTCCTTTCCTCTTGCCCTACTGCTTACATCCTTGTAGGGCAAGAGTGCATACATTTGGGGGTGTATACTTGAAGGCTGCTGCCTTCTGTAGGTGTCTGTGGTATTTTTTTTTCAGTGTCTGTGGACACTGAAATGTTAGCTATTTACATTTCAGTGTCTGTGGACACTCGTTTACTACATAATATTAGAGCCAGCCTCTAATATTATATAGTTTGACACTCATCCATGTCAGAAAGTGTTGTACGTCACTTTCAGAGTGAAGAGGGCATGACTCATCCATGTCAGAAAGTGTTGTACGGTACTTTCAGAGTGAAGGGGGCATGTTTCAGGTGCTGCCACCGCTGACACACACACCCAGCACTCGTTCCTTGTTCATGTCTATTTAGTTTAGAAAGCAGTGCACCTTCATGCATATGCAAGGTGCACTGCTATCCTAAATGGACACGAATCATTCTATGCAAGAATAGCCTTATTCTTGCATGGAGCTTTGGGAATCCAGGGGTAAAAGTATCTGGGAAACCAGAAAGTGAGCTGTATGAAAAGTGTTAGACAGAACTTTTATTAGCCTGCATCTGAAAATCTCACCCCAATAATTCTTCTAAGTGATAACCTTATTTTCATTTTCTTTGCTATGTCTATAGGAAATAATGCAACAATGTCCTACTTCTGAATAATAATAATCATATGCAGTCTCGGACTTCCTTGAGTTGTACATAGCTGGCTTGCTTACATTTACTTGTCTGTGCATGCTTTACTTGGATACTGTTTGTTTATGTGGGTTTTTCCATTCATTTATTCAGTCATTCATTCATTTTGTGATATCCTTCTTAATACATTTTAAGATCACAGGGGAGCCAGAGGCTAACTTGACACTCAGTGGGCAAGGCAGAGAAATAATGTTTAATAGAGTCAGCCCATCACAGTATGCTTGCACACACACACACACACACACACACACACACACACACACACACACACACACACACACACACACACACACACCTATACACATGGCATGCACACCTACAGGTAACGTGAAGGATGACCAGTTCAGCACTTTATATATTTGGGGTGTGGGAAGAAACTGAACTATCAGCAAAAATAAAAAAATAAAAATAAAAGAATGCAGGTATGGGGAGTACTTGTAAAACTAATGGTCTTGTTAGATTAGATGTGAACTGGAGACTCAGACAATGTGAGGAATAATACTACATACTGTCAGTATGAAATCCTCAGTGTTTTCTCCCATTTAACATTTGTTTTTCATTCAGGTTATGGTTTGAATTTCTTGGAAATAAAATGAGTTAGAGAAAGTGAAACCAAATGTGATATTTATAGTGCATTTTGCTGTTCTAGTAAGAGCAATCTCAGAGTTAGTATATGTGAGTAAAGAGAGAGGGGCAGAGCAGGTGGGCTTGCCTCCTACAAAAACAGTCGGTAGTTGTTTTAGGGTCAACATGTTTCACTTATTTTTGTTATCAGTATTTTACGTCTTCACTGATACTACAATTAAGGTTAGAAATGAACAGTTTCTTTTCACCACATCAAAACAGTTCTTGCAATTATTTGTTGTAGCTCAAGTTGCACTGTATATTCAGATAATAGTGAAATTAAATACAGAAGACTTGTACCAAAGGGACTGAAAAACTGCTACCGTTGTGGTGGAGGCCAATGTTGTCAAGACCTAGTATTCAATGGTTAATCAATGATTGAATAAGCTTTTTCCCTTACATTTAACAATTTGGCTTAAAGTCTATAACAGTAAACAGGTAGCTGGACAGATACATCATGAAATCAAAATACTAATGTAATTTTGGCTGAGTTGTGCACATATGATCCAAGTGATATACACTAGAACATGCCAAACTTGGTTGCAGTTTCACCAACACAAACTACAAAAGACTGCTCTTGTAGTTTCAAACTGCAAAGCTGTAACATATAAACCTTCAAACAAGAAGAACGTTACTGTGAAGTTCTTACCTCAGAACCTTGCTTTAACAAGCTATACACATAATATTGTGAAGTTGCATTCTTTTTCTGCTCCTAGACTGGCAAACCTTTAATTGATTAATTTGTATCCCTGATACTGTTTTTCTGTTTGTTTTCTTTTCTCCCTTGTATTTTTATACGAATGTTTATTTCATTTGAATTAAGACATGTCTAATTATATAATGGTTAAGTAATACATGGAGATTGTTATATAATGTGCTGGAAGTACCATACACAAAGCCGCATCCTATGGAACATGGTAAAAATCTGACAGAGGTGTAAATACTAGAGGGAATATGGCCCCTGTACTAATTCTGGTAATGCGAAGCTCATAATGAAGAACACCCGTGCAAGAAAAACAGTTTAAAGGAAGGGCTGAAAGCCTGCAAAATCATAATGTTTGTATCTAGTGAAGAACTAATGGTTGAAGGAGAAACTCTATATAACTTTGGTGTGGATTAATTTGAAGATGGATCTGTGAAGAATTGTGGAATAGAATGAAAATTATACTTGGGGAATAAAGCGTGTTTAGCAAATACTGCAGTGGCTGTAAATGGACAAAAACTCTGCAGGCTGGGATACTGGACTTTAAGAACTGTGAGTTATTTAAGTGCAACCGGTAGAATTATGCCATGAGTTAGCTAACCAGCCACATTGTGTGCAAAGTTGTTGTCAGAGAATGAACATTTCCAATGTAAATAATAAACATCCACATACTGTCAATGTAAATAAATTGCAGTAAACTTAAGACAAGTCCCTCTGATGTATTGCCTTGCTTCTATATATGTATATATATATATATATATATATATATATATATATATATATATATATATATATATATATATATAAATACATACACACATACAAACAA